>NC_141153.1:28525000-28650000 GCF_053477565.2 Lygodium microphyllum | reverse complement strand
GCTCTTAATTATTCATATGAGTAGCCTATTGTATGCATTGAAAGTGGCCTTATGAACCTTCTCTCCTCCATAACTTTGAAGTCAAAATTCACAAAAGGACTAGTGTCTTGCTTTTCCTAGTATTTATGCATAATTTTCCTAGATTATCTTTCTCTTCCTATGATAAAAATTAGGGGGAATAGGGTACTCTATTATTTTCTATGATTGAGGTCTTAAGCTCTGAATCATGGTTGTATAAGCCTCTTTTTTCTTTGGTTCTTTCTGTTCTTTGGTTGAGCGCTCTTTTGACTCCCTGTGTCAAATTTTGATAGCTCTGACATATCCATAAGATCGTTGGCAAATCCAAAGGATGGGAGAGGTTGATTAAGGTACATCAAGTAGTATGAGACATATTTCTTAGAGTTCATAATCCTTGCAACCTTTCTTCCTCAATTATCAAATGAGATCTTCCTTAGTTGGCCCTTCGGTGATCAAATTTATCTCTTGAATCTTTTTCATTATTTCCATGGAATTAGAGATCCTTAAGTTTCATCCAAATATTTAGCTTGAGGCATGCACATCAACATTGCAACTTCTCTAAATAAGTCTTGTTGCTTAACCATGAGAAAAATGCAGACCTCCAACTAGACTTTGTGCTGACTTTCATTATACAAGGCCACTCCTATTTCATTGGAGAGCTTCATTAGGGTTTGCTACTCTGTAGATGTATATATGAGGATTTTCATTGGCCAGTATTTTTTGATGTTCTAGACTCTTTTTTCATATAGATTTAATTTTTCCTTCTCCTCGACCACTTTGAGCTGAGCAAGTGTGAGCCACTAGCTAGTTCCATTAGCTGCATGCTTGATTTGACAACTTCTACCTTGTGGTCTTTGAGAGCTAAATCTTGCTCTTTGAGTTTATCTTGAAGCTCACTCATCGCAGTCTCCTCCTTCTTAATCTAATCCTTGGAGCTTCTTTGTCAGAGAGAGAACCAGGGAGAGAGAAAGAGGAGAGAGAAGACTGCAGAGGAGAGAGAAAGACTGCAGGAAGAGAGAGAATAAGAGTGATGAGGAGAGAGAAAGACTAGATTTAGAGAGAGAAAGACAAGAAAGAAGGGGAAGCTATAGAAGCTGTGAGCAAGAAGGGAGAGAAAGTTTGTAATTGTATTAATGTGTCAAAAAGATATGTAAAATTACATGTCCTCTCCTTTTATACCAATGTCAGTGTGACATGGCATAATATCAATATTATTTACACTAATTCCTTAGAACCAGGGAGAGAGAAAGAGGAGAGAGAAGACTGCAGAGGAGAGAGAAAGATTGCAGGAAGAGAGAGAATAAGAGTGACGAGGAGAGAGAAAGACTAGATTTAGAGAGAGAAAGACAAGAAAGAAGGGGAAGCCATAGAAGCTGTGAGCAAGAAGGGAGAGAAAGTCTGTAATTGTATTAATGTGTCAAAAAGATATGTAAAATTACATGTCCTCTCCTTTTATACCAATGTCAGTGTGACATGGCATAATGTCAATATTATTTACACTAATTTCTTAGAACCAGGGAGAGAGAAAGAGGAGAGAGGACTGCAGAAGAGAGAGAAAGACTACAGGAAGAGAGAGAATAAGAGTGACGAGGAGAGAGAAAGACTAGATTTAGAGAGAGAAAGACAAGAAAGAAGGGGAAGCCATAGAAGCTGTGAGCAAGAAGGGTACTCCTTCAATTGAGTCAAAAGCTCTTGCATCTACTTCTCTTGAAGATTCTTGAGTGCCATCTCATGCTCCTTCAATTGATCTTGGAGCTCCTTAAGCATTGAGCCATGCTTCTTAAATTGGTTTTGAAGCTCCTACACTTGCTCCTCTTGAAGTTCCTTGAGCACCTTATTGTGTTCCTTTAGTTGATCTTGGAGCTCCTCAACTTGTTTTTCAAAATCTTTTATACTTTTCTTGTGTTTCTTCTAACCTATCTTGGAGTTATTGATTGATTTTGAGTGCATTTGCCTTGTCCTTATTGAGCTCTTCACATAGCTGCTCTAGGGGTCCTACTCTTCCCACTGTGCTCTGTCCCTTCTTGGAAGATCCTTGTGCATTTTTCAAGTATTTGTTGCACGAGAGAACTCTTCTAGATTAGTGATTGTCAATTCAGGCATGGATCTGTCTTTTACTAGCTACATGGTTCTTATTTGAGATATCAATTCATGAAGGGTTGTTGAATAATTTTCGGTTCCTTTGTCACCTTCTCCTTCCCCTTACTAGATCTATGCTCTCCCTTTTGGGAAATGAGGTTTGCTACCTATTGGTTGACTTTGTTGCACATAGATTCCTCCATTAATGCTATGATGGATTTCTCATATTCTTTGTGGGACTTTTTCATTCTAGCCTCTAATTTCTCCACTTCTTTTTTGATAGCTTCTTAGCTGCACAGACCATCAACTACTCTTCTTTAGTGTCCCCTTCATCTAGTCCTCCGAGGATGAACTCAGTTCTTCCTCTTCTCTCTACTTCTTCTTCTACTTATTTGGGTCATCACTAGGGCAGCTTAGGTTTTCTATCTCTTCTCTTTCCCCCATTTCTCTTTCTATAGTATCCTCATATGAATCATTGGATAGTATAGGTGTCTTTATGTGTTGTGCTGTGGTAGGATATCATGGTGGAGGGGCTCCCCTACATTGATAGCAATGATTCGACTGATTGTGCATCCATATTTGATGATGTTGTGCCTAGTCTTGGTATGATTGAGCTTTACTTCAGGGTCCTTTGAAATGACCTTTTGTGCCTTGGCCAGGGATTCAATGACATGTTCCATCCATATGGCATTCAAGTCTTGCTTAATTGGGTTTCCTATCAATATATCCTCTAGAAGCCATTTGGGGATTTTAGTTGACTATTCAAGGTTTTATTATAGGTAAAGAGATGATGAAGTAGCTGCATTGTTACCCTCAAGTCTTCTTCTAGAATATATATTAAGAGAACTCCATTAGCCACCATTTTTACTAAGGCACCATAAATTCTCACCACCAAAAACTTATCCTACCTTTGAGAGACTTGGGGAGTTTTCTATACTCTAATGTAATTTCCTATTCCAATCCTAATACCCAATGTCTCTTTTATTAATTTTAGGGTGAACTCCATGCTTGCCTCTTGTTCACTATAGGTATTGTTGCTAGATTTTAGGCTGGTTATGAATCTATTTGTTTCACTGGGGCTGGATCATAGTTTTTAAATACTCTTGTACATGTTATGAAGTGGATATGGTTTAATATGGCTCTAATATATTATAGTTAGCAAGGCCAAATTTGGCTAAAAGTTCCCAAGTGGTCTAGTAATTCTCAACCAAGTTTTTGAGGTTGGTCAAAACTCAAAACCACAGGTGGCCCACTCTCCACATGCTTGTTTCCATATTCAGTTCTTATCTCTCTTGTGGGCAAAGAACACCAACTGATCCCATAGGCTATGATATGGATGAGAGAAATGGGGCCTATGTGATTGTGATTTGCAAAAAAGAGGGAATACCCATTAGATTGATTTTTCAAGAAAAAATCAAACATTTAATTTGTTTACCTCTTCTTTTATCTATTTTAACATTTACCACAAGCAATTATTACTTCAGTCCTCCAAAGGTCAGGGTCGATAGGATGGTCACTTTTCTTGTGTGGAGGATTTGAAAGAATTGGAGATTACAGAGCTAGAGTAATTGGAGAATGCTTGAATCTCATCTTATGCTTGCATACATATCTCCTAAGAAGACCATCATGCCATCATCTGATAGGGCCAGATTTTATTTAAGGAATGGTATGCATTAGTATAGGAGGCGTAATGCTCTTGAGGTTGGAGCAATTCCAAGTGAACACATCACGATACTCTTTGAGCATATTGAATAATCATTGCTTGTCTTCTATACTGAGGTCCTCAACTATATAGACTGGCTCAAGGGTTTCCCTTGCTTTAATAAGGTTAGTTGCTTTGATCTTTACTGTGTGGCCTCAATGTGATTGTTGGTTTTCCCTTCACTTTTTTCTCTCTTTGTTTGTCAAGTACTAAAATAACTCAATACCCCTTTTAGTATCTAATAAATAATTTTGGGAGATCATGTGACTTCTTCCAAATCTTGGTCTTTGACTCATTCTTAGGTGCAACATTTTTAAGGTATTTGCTCCTAGTTTTGTTTTTACCTTACAAGAATTGGATGGTGGCAATACTTTAAGATCTAAATCTTCAATCCCATCCATTTTGTGAATAGGTAGATTTTATTGGTGGAGCATCAAAGGACGGGTCTTCTCCTTTATCAGCCAAGAGGATTTCAAAAGTGAAAACTAGTTCAATAGGTTGGTATCCCATCTCCTCGTAGTCTAATACTTCTAGGTGCTTGTGGAGGTGTCTGCTAGTCTCAATCCATGACACACCTTTTAGTAGTCCATCGGTAGGTTTTCCAAAAATGATGCTACCCCGACGCTCCCTTGGAATGTAATTTGGTTTATCACTTAGGCCCTATTGAGTCTACTTCACAACGGGAGAGTTCCGGCCGGAACCCACTAGGATCGACCTAAATTTTTGGGTTCCTAAAATCAGACGAGTCTCCTAGCAGCCAGCTAGCATCAGTAATTTTGAGTTTCCACTTCTACAAGATTACTTGATTTGAAGCGGACTTGCCATTGCACTTGGTTCAAAGAGAATGGGAGACGGAGGGGAGTGCGGTATGTCAACCCTCCTACCCATAAGGCAAAATCCCATTCCACCCCCTAAAACAATGCAAGTCGGTTCTACCTAATGACTAGTTGGTCGTCTTCCTATTTCTATTGTCGATTTAGAAAAGCTCCCAGCTAACTGGGACCACCTTACCATTGGACGGCGGACCCATTGGGGGTCATGCCCACCTTTTTTCCTTTGATGATGGAATCATCTTTAGTTTTTTAACTACCTACAACACATTTATTGGAACATATACAACCAACTTCCTTAATTAGTCCATTAAATCATATGTTCCTTTACGTAATTTATCTCATGAACACGCATATAATTCAAATAATCCTTGAATAAAACAAACTTCTTTATTATATTATGGAAGCTTATTACAATTTCCATCTTTCTAACCTTGCGAAAGATACATAGAATTCCACGAGGGTATTCTGTCCACCAAGATTCCACCCTTGTAACTAGTATTTAGGGTTTCAGGATCCCATCTTGGGTCACAAAGGGACTCATCAAATTCTAGGAACAATGTAGGATTCACAGCCAAAGCCCTCCCTGGCACCCACATTTCCTACTATCCGAGACTATCCCTACGGGCAAACCTTTCACTAATGGAGCCGGTCTAAGCCTCATGACGCGATAACCATGACTCCCTTGGAGTAGGGTCTCACAGCTAGCTTGGGGGTAGCCTAGCGCGATCCTTCCTTTCATCCAGTTTGTTAATATTTTCCATCAGAGATGTAGATTCTAGCAAACACAAACATTCCTAGGCTTTCAAATGTATATCAAATGATGCAATGACAATCACACCATCGTGCAATTCACAGCTTCCATAGCCAAGGTATACCTTATCCTAGGGTAACCTTACATTCTAATGAGGATTCTCCTCCCCATAAAGAAGTATTGAGTACATCTCTTACAATATGTTAATCAAGGCATGAATTCTATCTTACCCAACATAAGCGAAATTCCTTAAAGAAATATATTGTGCCAATAACTTAACAAGATGACTTACAGATCCTTTAAATAGAGTTTCACTTTTTAAGTGTTAGTCAACACTTAACCTTGTTACACTTGACAATAATTATATCGAGCTATTTACTAATCTCGAGTGCGCATAATGTCATATATGCAATAACCTCTTGTAGCTATTTCCATCACCATTCCACAATTCAGAATCTCAATTAATCTAACTACAAATTATAGTGATTAATTATTTATGTGTGTACTAGTATGCTTTCTAGATGAAACTGTCAATTCGTAAAAATGTAAAATATAGAGCTAGTATTTTATGTAATTATTTTATGTGGCGAAATAATGACCTAGTAATGAATAACCTGGTTTGGTATGATGACATTGGGAATTTCATCTTTGCTCGCGCATCCATTCACCACACCCGATGTTCTGTTGGTAGTGGCAACTCCAACAACCTCGGGCATTCCTGTATCCCTGGCAATACCCGTTCCTTGGCCGATTGCGGTGGTTCCCATGGTCCTTTCACCTCGTCGCTTTGGAGCCATCGTTCGCAAGTGGATTTGAGAGATAAAGGAGGAATGAATTTGAGATAGGAGAGCGTAAGAGAAGATGGCTTATTCGAAGACCGAGATAGGGGGGAATTGAGCTAACTCTCTCCCTTGCAGCCTCTCGAGGTAACTCCTCTCTCTCTCTCTCTCTCTCTCTCTCTCTCTCTCTCTCAAGCTCCTTCTCGTAGTCTCTTGGAGGGGTATCCTTCTACCTCCCTCTCTCTACCCCACTTGCTTTTTTTACATGACATCCTGTTCTAGAAATCTCCATAGCCTTTTTAGTATATTTATAATAAATAATATCTAAAATATGGTAATTTTACCCAAAAATCTAATATTTTTGGACCATCCATACTACACACATTAATATTAATGACTAATATGGCTCATAACTCTCGTTCACGTTCTAACTTCCGTGACGAGTGGCTACGACAGTCCTTGTTAATCTGGAAAACTGTCGGGTTAGGATTCTCGGTTTCTTTTATATTTTTAAATAAATAAAAATTTTAAGTTATTCATGTTAGTTAGTTTTTACTTTAGTTAGTAACCTTACTAACTTATTAATTGACTAACTAACTTTTGAACTAACCAACTGACTTTTAATTGCGTGGACGTATTACAGTGCTCCAACCATTCAATTTTGGATTTTAATCTCAGTACAACTCTATCAATGAGCAAACCTTTTATACATGAGGGCTTAGGATTAGCCAAGATTTTCTCTATCATTCAGCCATCAATGTCGTAGTGTGACTGAGTCAGTGTTTATTCCATTGCTTTCTTTGCCATCTACGGATTCCTCACTTTCATCCTCAATGTGAATCCCTTGCTCTCGCATTAGGGCAATGAAGAGATCATTATGATAGTCAAATAGGACCTGAAGAAGATTCAAATATTAGGAGATTTGCTTTAGGTTTGGTATAGAAGAAGGGCCTCCACTAGCTTAACAACCTGCACAATTCAAGCATGTTTGTTGGAATGCGATAACACTTGGGGAAAAAATGTGATTCTAAGATAGGGGCCATCATAAAGAGAGGCATAAAGACACATTCTAATTGAGGATTGATTGTGTGGATTGTAGGGTTTGCATTAACTCAAATTTTCATGAGCTTAGCTATATTCAAGTTCTTCCATGAACAATAATTCTAGAGTGGCAAGTATATGTATCTAGTCCGGGTCATCTTTGGGGCATAGAATGTAGCTTGTGAGAGGATGTTGGGCAGATTGTGGTACACCAAGTGGGTTAATGCCTAAGTGCATGTGCAATAGGACATTGCACTAGTACACAAGGTTGTGCACAGTGCGTATACATGTAGTACACTAGGGATAATACACTAGAGGGTATGCAAGGTGAGGGTTAGTGCACTATAGTGCACTAAGATGGAGAGTGAAGTGCAAGTAGTATATTAGTGCACTTGGGTAATGGGTTTTGTGCATGTACATGTGCACTCATGTCATGCACTAGGCTTAGGACATTAGGGAGAAGCTAGTGCACAATGGTGTGCAGAGTGTTAGTGAGTGAGTATTAAAGTACCAAAGGGTGGATTTAGAATGTGTGTGTAGTGCACATTAGTGCATGTGCCAATGCCAATGTGAGTATGTGTGCATGTGCATGTGTAAGTGCTAGTGCTCACTAGTGCATGTGCATGTTTAGGTACTAGTGCACACAAATGCACTTTGTTAGTGCAAGCGTGCAAATGCATTTAGCAGAATGTAGCAAGGGTTTACATTTAGTAATCACATGTACATATGTTTTGGTATTTTCATATTTGTCTTTTATCATGTTATAGACTAAGTTCTTTTGTGTGGAAGAAGAAGGAAGAAGAAAAATATTTCAACCCTACTTCTTTGTGTGCTCAAGTCTCCATTATGTACGTGTGCTTTTGATTGCTTCAGCTCTCTCTTCTCTTGTTCGTTTATGTGCTTTTTGTTTTAAAAAAATGTTGAGACCTCAAAACTATTGTAGAGTAGGTAGTAGAGTGTGAAGTTGAGAAGAATAATAGAATTAGATTAGATTCTCCTTCTCCATTTTCTTATTTAGTCTCAATTATTTGCATGTTAGAGCACTATTGAGAATTAAAGGAAGATTTGTTGATTTCTTGCTACATCCTAAGTAGTGATAGGAAATGTTGGAAGTGAAAATCTAACTCTATTTTTCAAACTCTATCATTGCATTGCATTGTTCACATTGTAACTATCACCACAGAGTCACGATAGTGAGACTATAACTAGCAATGCATAATAGGACTAGAACAGAGCATGCAATGGGATTAGTTCCATCCATGTACTTTTATATAACCACATGTGTGATTTTCAACTATACTAATAAGGGATTGGGTAGTTGCATTTGCAAATGGTTGGAAAGTTCGTATCCTTGGAGTTGTATTGCAAGCCCTAATTGCATAGAACTATGTCACATTGTACACTTGATTCGCATTGCACAACATTGAATCTTAGAGTAAATCCAATCACATTGCCTCCAATTAAAAAATCAAACAATTATTGATTTGTAAAGTATAATTCTATTTGGCAATCGCCATTATATTTAAAATTGAAGGAGTTTAAATCTAAAGACTAGTCTCGACTCTCCATAAATTCATGAGGCTATGCTATGGAAATTTATCACACCTTAACCAAATCCGCCCACAACTCCCTTTGTCACTTTGCTCACTTCCCCAACCTCTTTTAGAACATGCATTTTTCAACTCTTCCCATAAGTCTAGTCCCATCCTTTGTGAGTCCACTCACCTCCACAACTTTAAAACTTGAGGATATGCTATAGGTAAATGAAGTTATGTTCTAGAAAATTATCACACATTTTAAAACTCCATCACAACTCCCTTTGTCACTCTACTCACCTCCCTAGCCTCTTTTGTAACCATGTAATTTTTCAATTCTGCTCTCATAAATCCCTTTGCAACTCACTTTGTCATTCCAATCACCTCCTCAACTTCCTTTGCATTCTAATCCCCACTTTTTTAAATTCCAAATCTTAGCATGAACAACATCATAGGGCACAAGATGTCAAGAAGTCCACAAATATCCCAAGGCGAGATCAACACCAAAGTATAACATTAAAGATCTAGATACAAGAACAATAAAAAGTCTTATATTTAGTGAATATAATCTTGACTACATCTCAAAGAAAAATGTTATAAGTCACATACCTTTATGAACATGGATTAAAATGTGGCATATTTGCTTCAACTAGCTAATGGAAAAAGTATATAATGATGAAGTCATAGCTTCCACATCTTCAATATATACCATCCCTTGTTTCATCATGGAGACAATATGGTAGATCAACAACAATTTTTCTCTTTAGGGCCTCTACTTCCTAAGCGTCTTGCTATTTGTACATTTGTCATGGACTTGCTAAACAACTCAAGCTGTAGATAGAAAAGAGAAAACAATGAGGAGGAAAATATGAAGAAGATTCAATCAATATTGAAAGATACAATGATGCTAATCAACAATGATTTAGGATATGCTTTACATTTTGGATGTTATGTGCAAAAACTTGGTTTATCACCACTAACTCACCCGAATTGTGATATATTATAAGCTCCTTAAGTGAATACTAGGAGGCTATGTTAGTTACCATTGAAAGTTTTAGCAATGCTAATTGATGGTGATTGGGTCTTTGTGTGTTTTTCATGTTATGGAAAAGCATGGTTTATCATCACCCACTCACCCTTTATAACGATGTCTTCTAAGCTTTTTAGGTCACATATCCTTAGATAACATACTGAGGGGCTATGTTACTTGGCATTCAAGGTTATAGCAATGTTGATTAATGGTACTGATTTGGGGTATTTGATTATTTTTCATGTTGTGGAAAAGCATGGTTTATCACCACCCTCTCACCCTATTAATTATGTCTTCTAAGCTCCTTAGGTTACATATTTGGAGACTATATGTACGAAAATATGTGCACACATACATGTATGGACATGCATGGGTGTGTAGTGTATCCACCAGAAAAGCGTGTTCATGTAGTATACCACCATTTGTTTCAAGATGAAAACATGAACATGAGTATTGATACTTACAGTGGGTATTGGCATGGCATGTGCTCGTATTGGCAATTGCAAACTATGTAGAGCCATCTCAATGGTACTACTTGGTGCCTTCTCATTGATATGCGTGAGGACTAACACTAGAATTATATCATTTAGTAAACCATTAGAGATCAGTTTTTATGACTATCATTTTTCAATCGAAGAAATAGTCTATTGCAAATACTAGTCATCTTACCAAAAGATAGAAAGTTTAAGATTATGTGCATAATCTATGTACCATCTATTATGCATTGTTTGCATTTTTTGTGAAAGCTATTTTATTGAAGTAATATTTAAAAATATGATCATGTTATGCTAGGACTTAGACCACTAATTAGAGTGAACTTAGTTTTAAAACATTGAAACGATTAAATTTGAGAGTTTCAGAGGGTGTTATCCCTAGTGATCTCTTCTTTATGATCCTTTACTTTCCACATCATACATCCACCATAGTTGACACCCCTTGACAATTATTGTTGGCTATTAGGAGTCAACTTACTAGTTAGTAGAAGCAAGGGAATAAGAGTTGTACTTGTGAAGGAACATAAGATTGTTTTAATTTGATGTGTTTGTAACATGCTTTCCCAGTAGAGGTGTATTAATGTGATCTGTTTGTAAGTAAAGCATGTTTGATTGGGCTTCAACACAATCAAATGCACTTTCATTGTATAGGTTTTTTCAAATGCGATATGTTTGTAAGTATTGATTGGGTTTCAATACAATCTCTTCACTCGATGTTATACCAACCCAAAGGTCAAATCCAAGTATTTTACCCTTCCATTTTAAGGTGATGTGTTTGTAAGTATTGATTGGGCTTCATCAATCACAATGATTGGGCTTCATCAATCACAATCTCTTCACCCAAAGGTTATTCCAAGCCAAAGGTCAAATCCAAGTATTTCACTCTAAAGGATAGGGGGTCGTAGAGGCTACCAAACTAACCGAAACCCCAAGATCTTCGCAAACTCACCCATACACCCTGTCAGCTGAGCTAGCGCTCATTGGCAACATTCCCAATAGGGTTATATGTATAACTGCTTTTTCATGGCATATTTACTCATTTATATACATAAGTTCAACAGGAATTATTCATTTATTGGTGTAGTTTTATTCCGAGATTACCTGGATGGTGGGAAGCTAAGCTGCTGAGACGCGAGGGCCTCGTTGATGGAAGGGAAATGGAAAGGAGAAGGGCGAGAGAGAGCAAGAAGGCAAGGGCATTGATGGTGCGGGGATGGAGGCGCTTGATGGGGCTGCGACGATCGCAGCTGATGACGGTGCGCCAACTGTATCGACTGCAGATCATGGCGACTAATGATAATGATGGAGCTAATGATGACTGAGTGAGCGGCGGGGCGATCGGGCGAGGGATGAGGGAAGGCTTATTTGATGATGATGATGAGGGACACAGGAAGAGGAAAGAGCAATGGAAGGAAAAAGGGTGAGAGCGAGCAAGAAGGCAAGGGCATTGATGGTGCGGGCATGGAGGCGCTTGATGGGGCTGCGATGATCACAGCTGATGACGGTGCGCAAACTGTATCGACTGCAGATCAGGGCGACTAATGATAATGATGGAGCTAATGATGACTGAGTGAGCGGGGCGATCGGGCGAGGGATGAGGGAGGGCTTATTTGATGATGATGATGATGATGATTGGGGGGCGGGCGGCGCGCGCGGGTCAATCGGTACAAAGCTGGCAAGCGCGCGCGCGCGAGAGAGAGAGAGAGAGAGAGAGAGAGAGAGAGAGAGGGGGGGGTCAATGAAAACCTTCTAAACGAGGAGCGTGCAGCATAATGATGCATATGGAATATTCACCGACGATGAGGACATCCTCTTACTTGTACCAAAAGCCATGCACATGCACTCCAAAGCTTCCATACTTTTACAACATTTCTGCCACAGCATTTGTTTAGGTTATTTGCTCACAACACCTTGACAAGACTCTCAAAGTTTCAAGGCCTAATGTTTGCAAGACCTCACTAAGTACTAATGCAAATTCTTTTTTTTTTTGGTAATGTAATCTCTTTGTTTGTAAGTATTGACTTGCCTTCATCCTAATCTCATCACCCAAAGGTTCTGTCGACCCAAAGGTCAAATTGACGTATTTCACTTTGAAGGGTAGCGTGTCATGGAGCTTGCCAATTGACGGCTCGGATTTGAACTTGAGACCTTCTACAACTCCAAACATGACATTCTACCAGCTCAACTAGCGCTTATTGGCAATTCATATCTTGGCTCTCCAATTCTACCTCAAACTAGACTTAACATTAATAACATCTTTAAATCTCTAGCAAAGAACCTATCGAAGGATATCGAATATAGTGTTATCCAACTCAAGCTTAATTTTCAATCAAACCTTGTAAGTCACAAAAAAATATCAAAGAAAAAATTGTCTCTCTCACTTATGAAGTAATGTTATCCTAATCCAAGCTAACTTGCCCAATGTGAGAATTATCTAAGTTAGGTTATGGACTCATGAAAGAGAATTATTATTTGGTATTGGCAATGGTCTTCATTTGCCCCTACCAAGATAAAGATTTAAAAATTAAAATTAATAGGGTTATTCCCCTAAGTGCCATATGGGAACAATAAGACCTCCTCCATTGTGCAATGCCCTAGCAATACACAACACGAGCCTTCCAAACTTCTTCTACCAATATATAAGACTAGTCACTAGTATAAGGTAAATTGGAAACAAATTGTTGTATGGCGGACTCGAGAAAAAGTTTGAAAATTTGGTATTGGTAATATCTCTTTGCCTAGAGATTATAGACGAGAACTATGACTTTCCCCCACCTCTTTATGAGTTGCCAATCAATGAGGACCTTCTACCCTCTCCTACACTTATGTCTATGGGTATTCTAATTTATAAGTTCAATTGGAAAGTAATAATTGTTGATTCATGCTTATTTTTATCCCACTTTTTGAGATGGTAAGGAATTTGTATCTTTGGAAGTTTAGGTTAAAAGAGGCAAGTTTGCAATTTTTTGTCTAGGGTCTCTTGTGTGGGAGCTTTTTTTTCTTTCAACAGTGAATGCTATTGATATTTCAATTAAAAGAATATTTACATCTACATCCTTTAAGATGCTATGGGGTATCAAAGAAACATCCCTTGACTAGCTAAACTTGCATGATAGCTATTTGTTTTCAAGTCAAAGATCTCTAATATTCCTTTCTATTCCATGGACACTCAAGACTTGTTGAACATGGAATAGAAAGGAGTTGACATTCTTTTAGTAATCAAAGTTACAAAGAAAATGGATACCCTAGGAACAATAATGTTTATTATGGCTAACCCACCTAGGCCAGGCAATTTATAGAGTAGGCTCTTTGGCATGCTTGGCAAAAAGTTGAATAACTCTAATCAAATATGGAAAATTTTCACATCACTATTGTAATAAATGGGTTTAATTATTGTTACTATGTTTTCTATTACCCTAGACTCCTTTATAAAATTTTCATGTCAATGGAGGAGTAATCCTAATCATGGATCTTACTACACCACCCTTAAGATAGTTGCTATCTACCTTCACTCTACTTAAATAATAGTTAACTACAAAATTGAGAATCACAAGAGAGTAAGGTGATAAGAGTGCATGACAAGATAATGGGTACAATCTTCCCCCCATATATGAGTGAGCACCTCCCTCGTATATTTATTTAGTGGAGTATATTGTTTCACTTTTATGCGCTCAAAAATCATGAAAATCATTAGATTCTTAGGCTTTTTTATTTCCTTGCTTCAATAATTTGCTTTTCCTAATAATTTCTAAGGTCTAGCTAATTACTTTCGAGGCCTAAATTATATTCCAATCCTTAAAAAATAATTCTCTTGCCATAACACCATAAAGTTTTTAACAATAATGAATAATGTTACACATACAAAAAATAAGCACTTTGATAAATAATAATTCTGCACACAAAAGGCGCTTTTTAGTAGACAACCATGTCAACTCAACAAGTTACAACCAAAGATCTTCTTGTAAAATGGGTGTTTTTACATTGGAGATTATGACAATTAAGTCAAAATGAATGTATTAGGAAGGTGGAGATTTAAGAAACGTGAAGAGTGACGTAACTCCTACACAGATGCTTGTAGATATTAAGGAAAATACTAATTGTATTACCTATCAAGTGGAGAGAATACAATAGATATGTTGTAGTAGTACAAGATCTCAAGGAAATTCTATCTGAGTTTACAGCTAAGAACACATGACTCATCACTTATTATTGAATAAATCTCCTTCAAACTAATAATGAGAAAATTTAGGACTTAGGGAAAAATGCCCAAATAGATGTCTAATCATAAAGAAGTGATGCATGCTTTGAGCTTTCATCAAACATGAGGGAAACGATGGAGCAACTCTAAATAGGAAAGATCCATCACATTTTGTAAATAGGATTCAACGAATATAACACCCACATCCCTTATAGTGATTGCTTTAAAAGATTCCTCTTAACAACAATCTGAAGTACCTTTCTCTCCTTAATAAATGTCTTACTGAAATAAGAATTACATATTGTAGGTCCTTTATGACTAGATGATCATTTTTTCATGTTGTTAGTTATGTCATATACTTAGGCATTAGAACACATGACTTACACCCATATAAGAGTCTCTAGTACAATCCCAAATTTTATCACTCACTTCTTTCTAGTCTCAAAACTTTTGTAAACTAATAAATGAACCAACTTTAGCTCATGTAAATAAATAAAATCCTAGAAACCCATTAAGAACTTGCATGGATCACTCACTTAATCTAAGACATTTCACAATGCCAAAAAGCCAAGGAAACTCATAGAATCATAAGCAGACCATTAGCATAAAAAATTGGATATGTTTGAATAAATATACTAAAAAAAAGCATGATCATTGGGTTAAGAAAACATAAAACAGCAAGGAGTAAAATCTAAAAAAACATTAGGGAAAGTATAGACTCAAAAATGGCCCTTTCACTTAGGAATTAATGGCTTTCCTAATTGTAGGAGATTTGAGGTGGATCAATAGGAGAGGGGGTGGTGTGTACATTTTATTAACATCCCATTTTCCCTCAGGCCTACCACTTATAGGCTTGTCTCCCCATGTCCCCTTTACCCCCCTCCCCAAAAATTTACCAATCCTACATCAAGTGGGTCCCACTAGGCATCAAAAAAGGAACCTCAAACTTTAAAAAATTTTCCCCCTCTCCACATAGGGCGTTTCTCCCCCCATAACTTCCTTATATGTTATGTCTAGTCAATAAAAACTTTTTTTTGCAAGAAATGCTTCTAGTTTGTCCATTTTCTTACCTCCACTCTACAAATATTTTCATCTAATCCCTCCTTTTATGCTTACATAGCCATAGCTACACAATCACCAATATCTTCTACACCCCCTAGTTTCCTCCTTTCTTTCATCTCCATTCGTACTAGATGATTCCAACTCTACTATCTATGGTCATAATACAAAGGATACACATGGTAAATGGGATGGAGCAATGTTTGAGAAGGAGTAGGGTTTACATACACCCTTCAAAAATTGGGCCTCATCAAATTCCTCGCCATAGTATACATCAAAATCATTGAAAGGGTAGAGTGCTTGGGTTTTGCAAGACCTAAGATGGTGGTCTTGTTGCAGTGGTTCAATTTGTATATGGTGCAAAGGACTTGAACTGTCTCTTGTGGGACTACTTGACAAGTCTTCCCTTCAAATTGTAAGTTGATTGTTGAAGTTTTAATTATTCTCTCCTACTATTAGACATTTTCCCTCCAAATCTTATCAAGAATTAGTTTCTCAAAAGCGTGATTGGGATATATAAAGCTCTACATCTAGATGTGGGTGAGATATAATGATAATAAAAAAGTCATCACAAGAGCATCACAATATCTTCTAAATTTCAAGATTTTCTTTTATAAGTACAAATATATAGTGCATGCATTAGTTAATTCATATAATTCTCTTTCCTTGTCCTTCTCTCAATTCCTTGGAATGACCCATTAAATTGGATAAGTGGTCACTTTAGACATTGATATTGAAGATTGTACATGACATTCGTAGTTCGTTGAAATTTGGAAAAACTTCAAGATCAATGGGCCTTTCATGGTTTGTACTAATTCATGTTTTTGCTTATATCTTCAAAATCACTAATACACACCATTCCCCTTCATGTTTGTTTATAAGGATATAAGTGAGGACTTTTTCAATTCTAACTTTAAAGAAGGATAGAGTGAGTTGGGTGGGGTGCACAAAGGTGACAATGATTTGTGAAGAGTTATAGTCCCTAGTGGTACATTGCATTACTTGATTGCAAGTTCAACATTGACAATGGATGAAGAAGGATGGCCAATGGATTACCTTGGAGTCCACCATCCTTCTTTAGACTCTCTTCATCTCTATCTCATGCTTTAACTATTTTACCTACTTATGTCACTCACCCTCACATGCTAATTCTATAATGAGTTAGGCATACAATAATAGGGTTTGGCCCTTCACACACACACACACACACACACACACACACACACACACACACACACACACACACACACACACACACACACACACACACACACACACACACACACACACACACACACACACACACACACACACACACACACACACACACACACACACACACACACACACACACACACACACACACACACACACACACACACACACACACACACACACACACACACACACACACACACACACACACACACACACACACACACACAATTGTCCCATTATTATTTAGGTACACATGCACATATTACGGGCTTATCTTATAACCAGTATACCTCACAAGCACAATATATTGATACTCTCCCACAACACTTCTCATTATTATTTAAATCTTACCAACATACTCTTAAGTGCATGCATACACACTCACACTCACACTTCTCTCTCACTAGTTTCCTTAAAAAAACACACACACACAGGCACATAGAGTCACCTATTTACTTTATTAGTAAGACTTTATATTAGATAAGTACTCATAAGTTTATAATTAGGACTATGTCATACCTCCAATTTCTCCCTCTTAAACACACACGAATTGTTAGAACCCTCTCAAGTAGAGTAGCTTTTACCACACAACTTCATAGTAGCTTCATGCTTCACTCAATAATCCATTTCCCCTCTTTCTCTCTCCTCTTTCCCCTATTTCTCTCTCCTCTTTCCCCTCTCCATTTCTAAGTTTCTCTCTCTCTCTCTCTCTCTCTCTCTCTCTCTCTCTCTCTCTCTCTCTCTCTCTATGTCCCCCCTCGATTCCTATGTCTAGATTTTTTCCCCTTTCTCTTTCTCTCCAAATTCTCTCTCTCTCTCTCTCTCTCTCTCTCTCTCTACCTTTTGTTCTATTTTATTTTCTCTCATCCCCTTATTCCCTCTTTCTCTCTCTCTCTCTCTCTCTCTCCCATTATAAAATTTGTAACAGAGAATGCTAGATACACATACAATCTCATCTATACACGGCGTACGAAATAAGTGCTTACTTTGTGTAATATTTAGAAATGGTTCCCCCTCTCTCTATTTCTTTCTCTCTCATCAAACTTAAAACTAAAAGTGGTTTATAAAGTTTGTAACAGAATGCCAAGTATACAAACAATCTCTCTTGTGTACCATACTATAAATGTTCACCTTTACAAGAATGTAATAAATCGCATGCTTGCTTCACGTGATATTTAGAAATAGTAATATTATACAGAAATGGATCACAATTGAAACAAAGACCAAGCACTATAAAAAGACTTTCTCTAAGAGGCCTAGTCAAAACAAAGCTATCTCCTTTTTTGAGAATTTTTTTAAATCTCCACGTAGGACATTCACAAGTGAAGTAAAGCCTGACTCCATTATCTTTGGCCTCTTTCTACCAACAATGCCATGAAGAGAATGCATAGGACATCCTACTTTTCATTAGCAAGCCATGAAGGCCAAGTTTAAGACATCCTAAATTCTATCTAGATACACCCTTCTAAGTACCACAAGTAAATGGATGATGCCAACAAAAAGAGGTAATGTCTCCAAGGTGCCTAATAGAAAAAAAGCTTCCTCTTCTTCAGGGAATCATTAGCAAAATCTTCATCCTTGAGCAAAATATGCAAAGGTGAAGTAGGGGTTGATCCCATAGTTTCTGTTGACAATTGCGTGGGGGATGTGACAGTCTTACCTCTCTTTTTAGCACCTGCATTGAACAAAATCACAATATAAGTATGTGGAACAACTAAAAAAGACCATTTCATTCCAAAAATAATAATACCTAGCCAAACATTTGGAACCATTTAGTAGGTACTAACAAACATTGATGTAGTATCACAAAACAGTCCAAATACTTGAACCCATACTTAAACCAAAGCCTTGGTATCTCATTAGTATGAGAGTGTTGAAACCTCTTCTTGTGATCAACCTTGTACATATGTACCCTAAAAAATTACGTGTATCCACAATGTACAAATTCAAACAAAATGTCTATATTGACATCATCATGTAAATGCTTAAAAACTCTTACAAGTATCTTTCTTATGATATCATCACTTGTTATTGCATGCAACATGCACTATAGCTCCTTTTGATAGGTATAACATCTACTCTCCACATTCTTGATCATTCACAAGAAGTCAAAATCTTATTATCCATAAGAAAATGTCTAGGCCAAGTCAAGAAATAAATCCCTAACCAACAAACTGACCAAGATGATATTACGATTGTGATCTAGCTAGGATAATAAGCAAATGATGGCATTATGGGCATGCCAAACAAAATGGCCATAGGACAAATTCCTTTCAGGTTGACCTATGGCACTAAAAGTATATTTCTTGTAGAGTTTTTAATTCATGGATTGCATATTGTAGTATAAAAACATTGGGAAGAAAATAGGGCCTAGACATTGAGTGACTCACTAAATTAGAACAATTGACAACAACAGCTTTTAACCACCAACACACTCATTATAGAGAAAGCTTGCACGAAATCTTGGTTTGAAAAACACATGCAATAGAGATCATTTGATAGAGGAGACAATTATCCGTTAGTGTCTTAAGGAACACAAGTAAAAAGTGAAGTTCAAAGGATTGGGGATCTACCGTGTTCACCCTTTCAACTAAACAAGAAATATGGAACTTGAAACCCTCAATGGGGAAGGGACCACTTTAATGGTAGCCCCATCAATAGATATTTCTCATGGATATTTGTGATATGAAAAGATCATAAAATCCTTCAACAATGTAAATAACCAAGGCATACAAGAAATTCCCTTATATAGCAAGACCATAAAACATCCATGTGCAAGAATTTTCAAGCATAAGCAGTTGTGATTAGTAACTTGGATGATGAGAAAGAGATGGTTGTACTACTAGCATATTTTCACCTTAAACTCATTGCTTTGAGGGAGGTCCTAATTGACACTTTCATTGACCAAAACTCAATCTTCAAAACATTGTTGTATGTATTTCACGATCAAGTAGGTCAGCCATCGCTAGTACCCTCTAACACAAAGCTAAGTCCATATGGAGGCTTACCTTATTCAATATTTAGCAAATGTAACATGATAGTGACCATCAAAACTAAGGCCATCCCAATTCTCTTTTATGTTTTCCTCAATCGAGAAGATCTGGGACTAGAAATCCTACTAGGATACCCCTTCAAATACAAAGCATAGTGCCAAGTTGACTATGTCAATCCGTATAATCACCTCTATCTGTGGGGATAGAATAATCTCTACTTTCAGTAAGGGGGATTAGCTAAGAAACACCATCACTAACTAAACCCACCCATCCAGCCATGTGGATGAATAAAAAAGAAAGTATGCTACAACAACTTGTATTAGACTAGGATTAAAAACTGTTGTTAATAAAAATTCAAGAACTGTGCAACATCATGCCAAACTGTAAGAACAAATCACAATAACTTTTCCTAGGCCATAGATAAATCATAGATGGACTAAGCCTAAAACTCACAGAACTGTCACATGGATATCCAAGGAATGCTAATTACTTAAGGCTACTACGAGGGTCATCACTATGTAAGGTTTCCAAAATGAGTAGGCTTACACTTGCCACAATTGCCAATCAATGCCCCATGGATCACAACCTATACATAGAAATTTAGCTAAGTAAGCTACAAGCCTTGTATAAAGCATTTGGATATGGAAATCCAAAATCACTTAGCCTATGACCATGAATGAGTTAGTCTCTCATAAATCTAAGGAAGTTGTACCTCAGGGATCAATAGCCAAGAAAATGTCAATTATTGAACATACACATGAGAAAGCACAAAACACAACATGGTCATAACACATAGCCTAACAACTATAAAGAGACTATACCCAAAGGCAAACTAACAGTCTCACCACTATAGTACTCCCGATGAGTGTCACAAGGCCATAACCACAAGGAGAGATGAAGCCGGATAACACTCTCCAATCAATCTATCAAATGACTGTGGCATTTGAGAGGATTACAATTCGAACTTTTAATTGTTTTACCCAACTAGATGCCACATTTGAGATGCTTGCTCAAGCATATGAATGATAGATTTGGAAATTGCCAAAAAAAAAGGTTGAGCTTGTCTCCCATTTGAAGACTACTTAGGATGACAATGAACACATATTTTGTAAAGTGAAGTTGTTCAAAGAGATATCTTGACAATGCTTTGAAACAAGAGCATTAAAGCAATGCACCTTGTTACAAAGTATGCTTCAAGTGACTTATGTATCACTAATGCAATGCCCCTCATCACAAACTGTAGTAAGTTGACTTGAAGGCCCAATCTTGTTAACATACATAGTGACTTATCTTTTTAACCTTCGATGCCAACCATTTGACTTGGATGCACTTTGTTGAGCTCCATTACAATCCAAAATTTTTTGACTAGTAGCTTTCTTAAGACACCACATCAAAAACTAGTTCTAGATAAACCGCACCTCTTGTACATACATAATAATATTTATTTATTTATATTTTAGTCACACACACACACACACACACACACACACACACACACACACACACACACACACACACACACACACACACACACACACACACACACACACACACACACACACACACACACACACACACACACACACACACACACACACACACACACACACACACACACACACACACACACACACACACACACACACACACACACACACACACACACACACACACACACACACACACACACACACACACACACACACACACACACACACACACACACACACACACACACACACACACACACACACACACACACACACACACACCACGAAACCCATTGTGACATTATAGCTAGAAAGTTGACCGTTACTGCTAAGAAAGGGGGCAACCAAATGACACAAAAGATGGAACAATTTGAATTTGTTGCAAATATAGAGTTGTATTGAATCATTTTAATGTCATATTGATGTTGTTTCAAGTACATTATTTTCTATTTATATAATTATCACACAATTTATTGTCCAAAATGCACAGATAGCAAGTTGGGTCCCAAATCCATCAATAAGAATGATTGAACCTAAGTTCCCTACACTAATTAATAACCCTAGGAACAAAGATAAAATTGTCTTTATCATGGAACAATGAAATAACTACGACTTATATCTTGTCACTTGGGCCTAGGGGATCTTAAATTTTGGTTGATGAGAGCTTTAAGGAGTTAGTTCATGGAAATGACCTTGCTAAGAAACTTGTTGATTGAACAATGTGGTATACATCTTTGAGGAGTTAGTTCATGGAAATGACCTTGCTAAGAAACTTGTTGACCGAATGATGTGGTATGCAACTTTATGCTAAATTTTATAGTGGACCCATCCACTTGCCACGTGCCTAAACTTCATACGAGATTGCCCAATTCAAAAACAAGTGTGTTAGGCTATTGGACAAGGAAGGACCAAAAAGTTGATAGAGTGATGCTGACACCACAACTCATAGATCTCACCCTAGGAATATAGTAATCAAAAGGGGAGTATAAAGGACCCACATGAACTCCTATAATCTCACAAAGATAGCAAAATCCTAATCTTAGTCAAGGCAATCTCCAACTAAGTGCCATTGTTGAGGAAGAGTTGCATGTATTAGCCTAAATCTTCCACCACACAGTTACTTATAGCAAGACTAATCTTAGTCAAAAAAATCTCCAACTAAGTGCCATTGTTGAGGAAGAGTCACACATATTAGCGTTAATCTTTCAACACGTGTTTGCTTATAACAAGCCAATTTTTTCCACAAAAAGGATCCCAAGTACCTCATGGAAGACATACTCACATATAGGAGATTGTGCTAGGAATCTAAATTACCTTTGGATAGAGGGAGTTCATGAGACCATAATGAAGGCCAAGAAAATACTCACTCAAGCTCCTAATGTGACCTTCAAGAGTGTATTCAATGGATTAATCAATGTAAGATTTGGACTTTCCACTAATGCACCACTTGCCATAGGAATTGTCACATTATTAAGAAAATTTGTCACCCCATGAGACACAACACAAGAATAATCACACTCGAAAGAGTTTAAGAAAAAAAATAGGGAGAGAAAAATGGAGCAAAGAGATGAGGAGAAAAAGAGTCAAGCCTCTAGTAGGGAGCAAAGTAGTGAAGGGGGAGAAAATAGGAGTAGGGAGGAGAGAAAAAAGAGTTCATCTACCTTGAACTTTGATGAAGGAGATATCTCTGAAGAACAAGCATTGGCACATGCTACCAAAAGAAAAACTAAGAAATAAGCAAAGAAGTTAGAAACCAAGTTGAAGAGGCACACAAAATATGTTGAAAGAACTCTATTTCAACTATACATGGAGGTGAGACATCAAATGAGTCAAATGCTTACTCATTAGTTAAGTAGAAGCAATCATAATAGAGAGAGGTAAAGGTAGCTCAAGTAAGGAAAAGGAAAAAGCAATTGAGAGTGCAAAAAGTGTTGATTGAGGGATTCTCCTACAAATTGATGATATAAATGAAAAACCTACAAACTAAGGTCATTGAGGCAGAGAAGTTAGAAATCATGGAGAAGGTCTCACAATCACTTCACAAGGTGATAGGCAATACCATGTTGAGTCTAGCTTGAGCTGACAAGAGCATAGTCTAACATTAAGTGCTAAAGGAAATGTGGGTGTCCCTAGAGTTGGTGTATGAAGAACTCCAAAGGGATAAAAAAAAAAATCCTTTAGGGTAAACAAAAGCTCTAGATTAGCTTACATGATAGCCAATAGGCCTACAGGAAGTTCACAATTCAAACCAACCATTAGATGTAGGTCTTACAAGGATAGTTAAGGGAAAAGAGAACCAAGATTGGAAACTTAAAAAAAATATGGAAGAGTCGTAGAAGTGACACATGAATAAGCAATGGATGAAGTGCAAGTCCAAGTAGCACACTCAATGATTCAATTAGAGTAAGGGAAGGCTAGAATAACTCTCTATGAAAGACAAATCTAAGAGACTCAGCAGAATCATGAAAAACCTCAATATAGCATGCATTGGTCTACAATAGACCATTGATGCAAGTTTGATTAGATCCATCACCCAAATTGAAAATGAACTGAGGAAAATATTTGGAAAGGCATTAACAAAGCTAACCAACAAACTGGAAACTTCACTATATAGAGAAAATAAGCTAAAGACACATGCAAACATAGACATATACAAGTATATAATCACACAATGCTACGATCTTTATACGAAGGCCATACAAATAGTTTCCATTTCTAGCATTGAGGATATAGCTGAGTTTAGGCCACAATTGAGCTTTGGAAATGTAGCTCCAAATAATCTAGATTTGGGCCAAGCACTTGAGCTTTCAAGCTCCAACCCCAACAAGGGACGCTTTTATACATCATCTAAAGGGAATTGTCTATAGAGAGCAAGCTTTGGGAGCTATAGAAATATGGGAACCAAAGCCATTAAAAAAAAAAAGAAAATTGTATCTATAGAGTCACCAAAGATCATGTCTTCCATGGTGGACTATGGGGAGCCTCGTAAATTTGATGAGTCAAGAGAGAGTACTAGTGATATGCCTCAAAGTTCACAACCAATGGTGGGATTGGCACCAAAGATAAGAGAGCACCACATGAAACAACTGAGTGCATTACATGCCCCTACTCAAAAGGTTCGATATCCTAATGACTATGGGGGATGCCAACTGCAATGGGAAGATGTAGAAGAACTAGTGAAGAGATACTAAGAGCATGGAGGAGAATAGGCTATAATCTTTGCCTTCAAGTATTTAAGAAAAGCAAGCTTAAAAAGGCTACACCCAAGCACAATATAGACATTGACCACGGTTGGCAAGAGCATCACCAAGAATGGAAAGAGAAACTATCATGAGTTGCATGATGGGAGGAGTTACTCAAGGTATTGTGTTGAACACACAATACACACAAGAAAAACTCACTCACAACACACAAAGAGAGATGGAGGTCAAAAACGTTTTCTTGCTGATTTCTTCTTCTTCTTTCACACACTTTACAACTTACACAAAGTTTAGATAAGATACAATATAAAGGAAAGTGGCCCACTAAGTCAAAAAAATCATAATGGACTATACTAATCAACTTGCACTATAACTATCCCAACTATATATAGGGCCATTGACGTGCTAACTGTAGATATGAAAACCTATCTAACCAGGTGATCCAACATGAATGTCCACGTGTGTTGAGCTTGCCATCTCAACACTGCTTCTCAAGATCAATTGTATCTCTGCAACTCCAAGTAGCTTTGAAACTTTTGAGTTTCTCTCCACCCAATGCCTTTGTGAAGATGTTAACTATCTAATCTTGTGTGTTGACAAATACCAAGTCGATCTCATGTGCAAATAACTTTTCTCTCACAAAGTGGTGATGCACATCAATGTGTTTTGCCTATCATGGAACACATCAATGCATCTAACTACATCTAACTGCATCCAAATGAGACTTTCTAGGCATATGCATAAATTGACTAATAAGGCCAAGAGATAGCTCAAGTCTGGCATTATGATAGTAATGTAAATCAAACTCCCTACTATCCTCTTGAACATAGTAGGATCTTCTATCTCATCCCCAATATCAGTACTCAACTTCACATTTTGCTCCAATGACGCTAAAAGAGGCTTATATGTTGGATAACATACTCAAGCCATAGTGCTTTTTGGACAACCATATACAATCATCACATTTGATCACCTCAATACCAAGAAAGTACCTCAGCTCACCCAAATCCTCCATCTCAAACTTCTTCTTCAAAAGATGCTTAACTTTAGCGATTCCACTATCACTATTGTTACCATGTTTCCCGTAGCACAGAGGAGCGGAAAATGGAAAAAAGGAAATAGCAAAAAAGGCGCAGGATAAAAGCAGAAAAGGGCACCTTGACTGGTAACCGGACCCTGAAAAATTTAAACGTTTGGGCACGACCCTCAGAAAGTCTCAGTGTCGCCCCGAGACAACAAAAGAGTAAAAAGCGCACCATTAAATATGGAAGCGCTCCCGAATCCTTGTCAAAGAGTGCGAGGCTCGCTCCTGTGCAAATTGTATGCATTAGTTGGGAATATGATAAAATTAGAGTGGTGGGAAGTGGAAAAAAGGGCCTAGGCTACGGCCGGCCATGTAAAAAAAGGAAAAAGGGGATGACCGCCCAAAAGGGATTTAGGGTTTTGTATATAAAGTTGAAAAGTGAATGAGAAGCTCATTCTTTTGGTGTGTGGCAAAAAGAGTCTTCTTCTTCCTCTCTTCTTCTCTCCTTCTTGCTTGTGTGTACTCTTGAGAGAGGGAGTGTGAGAGTGTGAGGGAGTGAGTGTGTGGGAGTGAGGGATCAAGAGGGTGAGGCTCTTCACCATCTCCCCCTCTATTCTTCTCTTCTCTTCTTTTCTCTTCTATTGCACGCACGGCTATGGAGGATGGAGCTTGGAAATGGAGGAGGATTGAGGATGCTTGAGCTAGCATCAAGAATCGTGGAGCTACTGGAGTGCAAGAGAAAGGAGGGTACTCAATCAAGAATCAAGGTAAGCTCACTACACTCGTAGGATCGGCAACGCGTTGGCTAGGTGAGAGATAGCCATTGAAGCTTGCTTGGAACGCTTGAAAAAATAAGTGGTCCGTGGGTCTTGGCGGTTGAGAGAAAGCTCCCACATTTTGGTTCCGTTGCCGGGACCAACGGATTCAAGCTTGAGCACTTGCGCGCCTCATATCGAGCATCAAAGTAGGGGATTCATCCCCGAAACGGAGCTTGAGATAGGTAGGAAGTTTGGGTGTTCTTCAAAACAAGTAAGTATTTTGGGATATTTCGGTTGTTTGATGATTGGAAAGCATGGAGAATCTATTTCAGTTTTTTGCCTTCGATTTTTGTTGCATTTAGTGTAGGTTAGAATTAGGAAATCGAACCGGAGAAGGGTAGGGTTTACTGTTTCAAAACAAGGCAAAAATCATGTAAAATGGGTAAAATGCTCACTAGTGATGCCTAAGATCAGCAAGCGAGTGATTGGGGGTGTCAACGCCACACTTGGGAAGATCTATAAGAGCCAAGAGGCCAAGGGAGAGCTCATTTGTGCCATTTCCGTGAGAGAGAGAGAGAGAGAGAGAGAGAGAGAGAGAGAGAGAGATCTAGCCCGTATCGGTTCGATTGCATCATCGATGCACTTACCGGCCCGTTCAGGTATACGAATCTCTCCCTCTACTTCCCTAGATAGGATCTGGAAGTGCATGGCCATGGCGCTGGCCTACATTTGGTGAATCGATCGAAATCGTGTTCGCCCGGGTTACGTGCGCTTTCTTAAGATGTCCCAGAATCAGCCCTCGGCCCTTGTCACTCGGCCCACTTAGCCAAACCCTAGTCGGCCCTCGGACCCTCGGACCGGCCCTCGGACCGCTGTCTGAGGCAAACTGTCTGAGTCAACCCATTCGGCCGTTCGAGTCAAAACTTTTTGCCATGTGGCACATCCGCGCTCGGCCTGTCCGAGTGACCCGTCCGAGTCTCAAATTCGGCCCTCGGCCATGTCCCAAATTCGGCCCTTGGACCAAGTGCATTCGGCCCGTCCAAAGCACCTTGTCCGAGTTCGTCATTCGGCCCATCCGAATCGAAATTGTCCGAGTCTATTCCCGAAATTCGGCCCTTGGCCCTGTGCCTCGGCCTGTCCGAGTGACCTACTCGGACCCTGCAATTTGGACCAGTTGGTCTAAGTGTAACTTTTTATCAAAATTTTCAGAAATTTGACCTGACCTGGCAAATACGCAGCAGCGCAAACTGTCGAAACCCTTCGGGCACTCAGAACTCGATTCTGGCACACGTAAAAGGAGAAGTCGTAGTGCGCAGCTGCTTGGCAGCTAGAAGTGGGCAATTGCGAGACCCAAGGATTTAGACGAGAACCGCTGAGTTGTAAAACCTGATTGACCGAAAACGAACAAGGCGACATACGAGGAAGCCCTAAACCCTAGCAAAACAGGCAGAAAATGGATCTACAAGCCTATCAGGCCCGAAACAATCGAGAGTATGTAAGACGCTGAGGAATTGCTTGCTACACTCACATTGAATTTCCGCACTTGAAGTACACTTAAGAGAGCTGAAAGTCTGATTGGGCACAAATGCATGAGAAACGACATATGCACTGAGTGAACATAAATTGAGGACTGTATTCAATAGGTCAAGGAACTCACCCAGATAAAACCACTCAAGGAACCCACCAGTAGGAGAGAACTAAGACATAGACAAACCATCAAAGTGCAGAATAGGACCAAGCAAGAAAGTGCCAACGACGAGGATCTGTCAAGTCTACTCAACCTGATCGACAGCATAGTGGAGCACGAGAACTCGACCATGACGGAAGAGAGCTCCGACCATCGGTCTAATGAGGAGCTCGATTTGAATGTATTCCTAGAAGCTATTCAACAGCTGGTGAGCAGTTACGACATGCACGCCCGGTATGAGCACCGAGGTAGGACAACATGCGCAATCATTGCAGATCTAGAAGAGGAGAGAAGGCTAGCCCGCAAGGCATTGCAGGGCATAGCCGAGTAGAATAGGGATCAGTAGGCTAGGAGCCAAAGGCAAAGCATGGAGCTGCATGAGGTGCAGTGAGTGCTAAACTTGGCTAGCCGAAACCGAACGGACCATGAGAGAGCACTAGAGGGAGACTTGACGTTGAGCGAGCTTCTCATGAAACGGCTGCTCGATAATACAGTAGTAGAGTAGAGTGCCACCGCACTAGTGACGTCGCTGCTCTCACAGGATTAGGGGCGAACCAAGGCTCAAAGAGCCAGGCCAAAATACCGATTGTTGCCAAGCAACTCGACAAGTACCAACCTCATGAGGATCCATACAGCTTTGTTGAGTAGTTTGAGCAAGTCTGCAAAGCCAACGGCCTCAACGACCAAACTCAACGCTCGCAAGCATTCGGGCTTTGCCTAGGCGACAAGGGTAGGACGTGGTATACGAGCCTAGATGTTGCAGAGCGAGCCAATTTCAATGACCTCAAGGATCTCTTCGTTAAGAGATTCACCGAGCCCGGATACTTCGATAACCTGCTAGTACGCTTGATGAACATCAAGCAGAAAGAGAAGGAGGACATCCGCGACTACGTGACCCATGTGAGGAGTCTCTTTAAGAGAATCCCTCTGGGCGAGCGACCGACTGAAAGAGCAGTTTTGACTGTATTCATCAGCGGAATTCGAGATGAGGAGTTATATAAGGCTTTGGTAGGCAATTCAAGCTTGCAGCCGGACGGGTTAGCTAGAGTGTTTGAGGAAGCCATCAGAGTCGATGATCAACTGAAAGAGCGGAGCTCTAGGAGCTTAAATCTAAAGGAGACCAACTCGCGAAGCTCAGAGAGAACGTCAGCCTCTAGTGAGCGGTCAATCCCATCATCCCAAGATAAGGGAAAGGCCACCGAGATAGACCAAGGCTTGGCTGAGGTCAAGATGGAACTAGCCAAGTTACAAGACATGTTGAGACGACCAACACGCCCGCACATCCAATGCGTGTACTGTGGCGGAAACCACTTGCTGGCCGAGTGTCAAGACCCTAGGTCAAGGCCTTGTGCTAATTGCGGTAGGTTCGGCCATGATGTTGTGCATTGTAGATCACTAAGAAGACTTCCATACTCGCAACCCTACGGCCAGCCTTACCTAGCGAACAGGCCACAGCCATTCTTCGGAAGGGGAGCCCCATTGGCTCTTCCCGCGCCTAACGATATGAAACCAACCGTCCCTAGAATGGACATAAATCCTATAGGCATTCCTAGACCGTCTGGTCCTTACGTGACCCACCCACCGAGCGACGCTTCAGTCCACTACGTGGAAGAGCCGAATGATGAAGAGACCTACGTATACCCGTATGTCTCGCACGACGATAAGGGCAACACAGTCCTCATGGATTATCGTCCTGTGCCGGTGATGGCGTTAGGACGAGGAGGAGGTAGAGGCCTAGGAGGTCAGCTGCAGGATCTAGTCACTTGTTGGACTTGTGGACACCCAGATCATGTCTCATCACGTTGCCCTGAAAGAGAGCAGCAAAACATAGACAAGGCTGACCAAAGGTGCGCAGAGTGCGGAATCACACATCTTTTCGTAGATTGCCCAAGGTGGAAGCCATCCTCTAGCTCAACCAACTTGCCATCTGTCCCATTGGGGTTGTTTGGTGTCGAAAACCTCGATGGGGAGGCCACACCTATTCCATTGCGGGTCATGACCCGAGCCCAAATGAAGCAGGCCGGCATCTCTCTACCAGGACCTAGCAATCTTGACGCAACCTCGATAGGGAAGAAAAGCTGCAGGCGGAAAAAGAAGAGATCGGAAGCTAAGGTCGCACTAAAGATCGAGAGTGCTACGACTTTGCCTACTGGAAAGAAGGTTTCAGATGCAGAGGTAGAGACTTCAGCCCCTAAGATGGCTGAAAAGGGAAGTGTTAAGGTAGGGGAATACCCGCATCTGAAGTGGCAGTTAGAGGCCATAGAAAAGGTGAAGGAATGGGTGAAGGAGGCTCAAGAGCACCTCAAAGACGCTGAGTCCATCGTAGAGGACGAGATCGATGACCTCTCCAGCGTAAGCATGCCGATATCATCGCCTCAACCTAAGTCGGCAAAAGAAATCGCGCCACAAGTAGTGCCGCTAAGGCCAAGCCTTGATGTGACAGAGCCGCAGATCAGCCGCGGCCATTGGCCTGGACAATCTAGGTTAGGGAAAGGGCGAGTATCTAATGGATCTCCTGACCACGCTAGTGACCACCCCTGTAACACTTAGCTTGGGAGATCTGCTTAAGCAGCATCCTACCCTATGGCAAGATCTTAAGCAGTGGGTTGAAGGGTCACAGGAGCAGGTCATGGCAGATCCTCAAGACCATGATGTAGAAACACAATTACCGAGTTTGACGCTGCACTCCTTGCCTAAATCCTTGCACGTCAATGCCTTTTGGGAAGGCTCTGAGATGCACGCGGTCTTACCAGTCCTAGCCCTAGGTGACACAACAAGAAAGGAAATTATAGACACGAGAGCTGGGGTTAGTGTGCTTAGCCACGCAGTGCTCCAGACTTGGGGAAACCCGCCTATCGAAACTGCTAGGTTTAATGTCACGTTAGCAAACGGTATGAGAGTGAAGCCATTCGGGGTACTTAAGAATTGGCCAGTGAAGATCCCATGTGTCCAGTTCTCTGTTGACTTTATAGTCATGAAGGGAGTGGATTACGATATCCTATTAGGCCGACCCTGGATGCGCAACGCTAGAGTCATCAAAGATTGGGGTAACGGCTTGATCTTCCTTGGCAATAGAACAGATGCCGTGAGAATAGAGATGGACACTTGGAAGACCTCACTAGTCGACCTAGACGCCATCTCTGATATGCTCAAGGGGAACACTCAGGTCAAGAAGCCCTATGGGCCCTTGACCAAGTATATCCCATGCCCAGAGGATGAGCGGGATTGGATGCATGTTCTTGCTACAATCGACATGCCATTCTCAGATCATGAGGCGTATGAGCAAGCCATCAAAACGATCAGCAAGTCTAACGAAGCACTCTCTACACCTGTCTGCATGATGGCAGGAAGCCTCCGTGGAAAGCCTAACCTTGTCACCTTCCACATACCATCCAACAAAAGAGAACTCCAGGGGATACTGGAATACCTAACGAACTAGCTAGCTGGTAATCCAGCTGCAAATTTCAAACCACTCCAGGATCTCTTAGAGGAATCCAAGTGGCAATGGACTAGGGTGTACAATTTAAACCTCACGTATACCTGGGCCCTAGTTCCTGACCAACGGCACGAGGCATACCAAACCCTAGGAGACGACGAGCAGTCGAATGACAAAGATTCTAGCGACGAATACAAAGAACGCCAATCCTTCAGTGATGAGAGCGAGGGTAAAGTAGATACCATAGAATACGACACTGAAGGACGAGAAATTGAGCAGATACGAGTAGACGCCAAGCCGCAGAAAAGGCAGACCCTTAGAGTAGAGCGAGGAGTCATGCGCATGGAATGTGTTCGCGCTTGGTTGGAACGCGTAGGAGCCATAGACCTTGAGCAAGCAGGCCTAGCCCAGCCAGGAACAACATCGATACTTAGGACTGAATCACCATCTGAACTGCGGCCACCAGGGGAGGCCACCTCTTCTAGCGAAGACGGAGGGTTTGACTCTAAGTCGGAAGTTAGTTCGGATAGTGATCCAGAGATCCCCAGGCTGCCCACAACCAGACGTACCAAGGGGGACCTACCCGTCCACCTGAGGCGCAGACGGTTAAGGCAGGAAAAGGCAAAGCAACCCAGGGATACACGAACAGAAGAACAACGAAAGCCGCAGGACCTCCCAAAACGCTTCACTAAATTCAAAAAAGGGGATAGAGTAGTAGTTTTGTTAGGTGCCAAACGTCAAGGGCAGATGAGCGAACCAATCAAGGGACCAGCCAAAGTCAAGGAGGTAGACTTAGCCCAGGAAGGGAGAACACCCCGACTAGTGTTCGTTGCCAACGACCTGACTGGTGAAGAAGAAACGAGTCTTGTCGCTCTCTTGCGAGAGTATATAGACGTGTTTGCTTGGTCCTTAGAAGAGCTACAGGGGGTAGATCCGAGTGTTGTGACTCACAACATACCCATGACGTCGGATGCAACGCCGATCAAGCAGCGACCATACCCTATGAATCCAAAACACGCTCATGCAGTCAAAGAGAAAATTGACAAGCTGATGAGAGCTGGATTCATTTACAAAATTGAGCACATAGATTGGGTATCACCCATAGTCATTGTGATGAAGAAGAGTGGAAAAATCTGAGTGTGCGTCAATTACAAGAAGGTGAACGCTGCTACGAAGAGAGACAACTATCCACTGCCGTACACCGAGCATATACTTGAGAGGGTGGCAGGCAAGGAAGCCTACAGTTTTTTGGACGGCTTCTTAGGGTACAACCAGGTGCAAGTGCATCCTGCGGACAACCGGCGTCTTTGCATACATAGTCATGCCCTTTGGGTTGACCAATGCCCATGCCACTTTCCAATGTCTCATGTGCACCATCTTTAAGGACATGCTTCACAAGGAGTTGGAGGTCTTTGTCGACGACCTGTGTGTCCATTCGACCTGGATAGAACACTTAGACAAACTCCGCGCAGTCTTTGAACGGTGTCGCTTATATCGTCTCTCCTTGAACCCCTTGAAGTACCAGTTTTGGGTAAAGCACAAATGCATCTTAGGACACGTGGTGTCGAAGAATGGCATTGCCACTGATGTCTTGAAGGTTAGGGTTATTGTTGACATTCCACCCCCAATTAATTACAAGGGAGTGCAATGCTTCTTAGGCCATACATGATACTATCGGCGGTTTGTACTGAACTATGCATTGCCAGACCATTGTACAAGCTGCTAATTGTCTTCGAGTGGACCGAGGCATGCCAACGAGCGTACGAAGAATTGAAAAAGGCTCTCACAACAGCACCAATTCTACGAGCCCCAGATTGGACCATTACCTTCCACGTGCACATCGATGCTTCTAAGTTTGCCGTGGGGGTAGTGTTGTGCCAACTTGGTGAGCACAACTTAGATTATCCAGCGAGCTTTGCTAGTAGACAACTCACTGAGATGGAGATGAACTACTCGACAACAGAAAGAGAGGGATTAGCCATGGTGTTCCCTGCGAAGAAATTCCGGCATTATCTATTGGCCACACCCTTCATCTTTTGTGTGGATCATCAAGCCCTGCTCTATTTAGTAAACAAACCTTGTGCTACAGGGCGCATAACTCGATGGCTTCTCCTGCTTCTAGAGTTCAACTTCTCCGTGGTAGTACGAAAGGGAAAACAACATTACATGGCTGATCACATGTCACACATCCCCACAGGAGAAGCCGTTGGACAAGGCATCGTTGACGAGTTACCAGATACCCACCTATTCCACTTGTCCAGTGAGAGAGACTTATTTAGGGCTAATCTAACACCATATTGGGCGGACGACATAGTCCAAGTGCTCGAGCACGGACTACCTGAGCGACCAATAGAAAAAGCCCGACTTAGGCGCTTGATCCTAAAAATCCAGCCCTACCAGCTGATTGCAGGCCAACTCTATAGGCTGGGGCAAGACGGATTGCTGCGTAGATGCGTGTGTGAGCATGAGATGCATGATGTGCTCTTAGAGGCGCACAGTAGCATCGCGGGAGGACACTTTAGTGGAGACATGACAGCACGGAAGGTGCTGCAATCTCAACTATGGAGGTCTACTAGGATTACACTGTAATAATGAGTAGAAATGGTTGGAAACAAAGGAAAGAACAAGACGAATGATGATGTTGAATAATAAATCAAGGAAGTACATGAGTATCTGAGGTACATCGTGATGAGGAAGAATCTCAAGAATGTGACACATATAGCATTCTTAATGCCACACTTTGTAACCATGAGACTAGGTAGTCTATCAGACATATAAAGTTAGTCTCTAAACTAGATCAAGTGGTTGAGAAGATCCAACATTCAAATTGATGAAGCCATGGAGTAGATGGCCCACTCTATGAAGGATTCCTTGGGAGGAATTTTCCTCTTCTACTAGAGATTCATTGGATAAACTTAGTGCTCAAATCTCTATGCTTGTGGCAGCACAAATGGCAAATAAAGAGAGTAGAGACAAGCAGTCTTTTCAACCATCAAATAATAATTCCCAACCATCTATCATTAGGAAGAAGGGTATACCACAACCACTTCTGAGATTGGGGAGACTTTTTTTTAGGATCGATGAGTCTATTTTGAGCATTCATGGCTCAAATCCTTCTCAAATAGTTAGAAGTCAATCTCCTATTTTTCTAGGTATATTTCAAATCAATTATCATAGGAGTGCCCTAATATTTCAAACCCCATAGACAGTTACATGGATATGTAGCCCTAAGCAACTAATGGGTAGCAAGGATCTTTTGAGAGAAAACTCTGTGTGATAAGATTGTGCTGACAAAATATAGTGGCCATTCATCATTTGAGCTAACAAAGAGGTATGCTCATAAGTATAGAAAGGATATTCCTGTGTAGGATTCTTTTGGACAACAAAGGGATATTGGTAAATATGGTAACTTTGGTGGCAATTATGAATGATCCAATACTTCATTTAGTCATCCTAATGTCCCTACATACCCTACTTTTAATGCTTCAAAACAACAAAGTGCTTCAAAGTGAGCAAGCAACCATAAAGTAGAGCCTAAGCAAGAAATTAATAGACCCAAAAATAATTCATCAAACCATGGCAAGTTCGTACCTATGGATCTTTTAGAGAGCGTAAAGATAAGGGTCTATGTTTCAAATAAGGTGAGAAATATATAGTTGATCATGTATCTATGTGCGCTTACAAGAATACCAAAGCCAAGGATTACAATATGATAGTACTTGAGGATGTGGATAAAGAGGTCATTGAAGAAATAATTGTGAGTGCACAAATTGAATTTGAAGAGCATGATGAGGATCTTGATCCAGATCAATCTTATGAGGTTGTTGATAACCACATATTTAAGAATTTGGGAATTTACATAAAGTTTGAGAATTCTTGATTGATTAATATTATTGGGACACATGGTCAAATCTTATCCTCTTACTCAAAGGTGAAATTTTTCCTAAATACTACATAAGCAATCTCCCCAAGTCCCTCTCTCAAATATGGGGTTAAGATTTAGCCACTTGTCATCTTTACTCCTTATTTGAAAATGGAACTTGGGAGATTCCCAAATTCTCTAATATGGTATTTGATGGATTTCCCTTTGATCCTTCTGAAATAGATGTATCTGTTGCTACCACTATCCTTTTTCCTATTTCCATGGATGCTTTGACAAGTTCTAAGAGCCCTAATACACTTCATATGAAGGATATCATTCATGGAAAGGATCTGTTTATCTTGATAGACAGTGGTTATATGCATAGTTTTGTAAATAAGTTAGTTGTGGATAGGTTGCACTATTTTCCCGTTGATTTATGGTGCAGAGGAGATTAGCACTCAAATATGTCCATAGGTTCCCATACTATTGGCCAAAAATTATGAAGCAAAGGTGAACCTGATTACTTTGGAAATGGGACCCATAGATATTGTACTTGGGTGTGATTGGCTGATGGCCTTAGGGAAGATTGCTATGAATTTCTTACAGTTATACATGGTGTTTTCCATTCAAGGGAAGCTTATTCATTTACAAAGAATCCCTATAAATCTGATTTTCAACTTATCACCTTAAAGCAACTCAAGAAGGAGTAGTAAGATGCATTCTTAGATTTTTGCTTTACACATAAATAAAGAGGTTGATGATCAATCTAGGAATTTAGCTAAGTATCTAACTTTGAAAGCTTTACTTGAGGAGTACGTGGATTTATTTAAAGTACCTATTTCATTACCTCCCAAGAGAGCAATGGATCATCCTATAGACTTGGAGCCGCGTTCAAACTTAGTCAATATGCCACCTTATAGATTATCCAAATGTGAGCATGAAGAAGTGGCCAAGAAAATCAAGGAGCTTCTACAGATGAAGTTCACTAAGTCTAGTTCTTCACCTTATGTATCTCTAGTCTTGTTTGTGAAAGAAGAAATATGGATCCTTCAGGATGTGTAATGAATACAAAGATCTAAACAAGATCACAGTGAAGGATGTGTATGCGATTCCCAAAGTAGATGATTTTCTTGATGAGCTTAAGGGGAGCTAGGTTCTTTATAAAAAGTGAGTTGAGATCAGGATATCATCAAATCCATATGTAAGAGTGCGATGAAGTTAAAATAACCTTTAGGATTGATCGTGGATTATACTATTTCTTGGTGATGCCATTTGGGCTTACTAGTGCTTTAGCTACCTTCCAATGTCTGATGAATAAGATCTAAGAGTCTTTTCTCTTTCAGTTTGTCCTTAGCTTTTTCAATGATATATTGATTTACAACAAGACACTAAAGGATCATTTGTTAGATATGAGGAAGGTTTTTAATGTATGAGCCATCACAGACTCTTTGTTAAGGAGGATAAGTGTTCTTTTATGTAGAAAGAGATGGAGTACTTAGGCCATATTGTTAGTTAAAAAGGAATACATTCTGATCCTAAGAAGGTTTAGTGTGTCAAAGATTGGCCAATATATATCACTACTACTTCACTTAGAGGATTTCTTAGTCTATCATCATTCTATCATAAATTCATTAAGCATTATGCGGTTATAGATAGCAACTCCTTTAACTAATAGATTAAAGAAGGAAAACTTCTTTTGGGATGCACTTGTAGATGCCAGATTCAACCAATTAAAGGAACTTCTTACTTTTACTCATATTTTGGTATGCTCAGATTTCTCTAGAGAGTTTACCATACTATAGTGTCATGCTAGTTGCCATGGCATAGGGATTGCATTGCTATTGACGCATTGAGTTATTACCTTTAAGAGTCGTAAGCTTATAGATAAGAAAATGGCTATGAATGTCAATATCCAAGAGATGTTGGCTATTCTTCATGCGATAAAGAAGTGGCACCATTATTTTTATGGCAGTAAATTTAGAGTTCAAAGTGATCACTGGGTCCTAAAGCACTTCCTTACTCTATAAAATCTCACTCCCAAGTGGTGTAGGTAAGTAGCTACTTATAAAACTTTAATTTTGACATCACTCACATAAGAACTAAGGACAATGTGATAGTTGATTCTCTTTCTAGAATGTGAGCATGTCAAGTTTTAGCTATGATTGAGCTACATAGCGATTGGATTGAGGATTTATAAGAGGCCTACATTTTGGATGATGAGCTTAACTATGTATTTTCAGAAATTACAACAAGATCTCATGGAGGAAAACTCACATTATCAGCTTAAAAATGGCATAATTTGGCTTAGTGGCAAGATTATTATTCCCTCTACTTTCTCTTTCACATAGAAAATTATAGAGGAGTTGCATTCTTTGCATATAGCTAGACATTTTGAAGTGTTTAAGACATATGATAAGATCAAAAAAAGTTTCCACTAAAAAAGGTTGTGGAGAGAGGTTAAGGATTATATCATGAAGTATACACATCGTGAGCAGAACAAGGACGTAATATCCCCTGCCTCACTGTATATGACCCCCCTTATTATTTAAAATAATAATCAAATTTTTTTACTTTCCTCCCTATCGTCACTGCGATAGGTGGCAGGGGGGAAGAAAGGGAAGGATGGTGTGATGGTGGTGACATAGAGGAAGAAGCAACTGACGTGGGGGGAGAAGGAGACGACATTGATGTAAAAATTACATGGCACAGCGAATAGAATCTGAGAAAGAGATAGAGATAGAGAGTACACAACAGATAAGAGGAGAATTAGAAAATTTCTTTAGCTCCAAACAATTGATACAGAGATGGCTCTGTCCATCCGTGCGCTCCCACAGTGAAGCTTAGATGGAGATCTAGATACAAGATAGGTGAAGAGCTTAAGGCTAGTTGGAATAACTCTGACTGATGATCGATGGCTATGAAGGGGTTTAGCTTTTATAGCCCGCGAAGGCGGTTAGGTCGATGTGACTGACCTACCATATGAGCCTCCACTAGTTAGCCAAGGAATATTCCAGGGAATATTTCCTTTGCCGTCGAACACCCCAAAATAGGGGCCCCTTTTAACTCTCTTACCTTGCAACTCGATGCAATGTGCCTCGAGTTGCTACCAGCTTAACTACTCAGTCCAAACCAAAGATTAGACCCACAATGGTCACCTTTTTGCCATCCGGTCACATAGACCTCATCTGATATACAAGTCAGGACTCAATCAATGTCCAGGCTCACATTTGGATTCTCCTCATAATGGGGGCCTTACAACTTTGAGCACCATGGATCATTGGTGAGACCTTATGAGGGTGGGGCATTGAGCATATCTAACACCCCCCTCAATGTCCACCCATAGGTGAACTATCTCCTCGGAAAAATGTTGAGTCTCTGAAGATGAACTTGAAGTAGATCCTTCGAAGGTGCCTTGGTGAAGATATCCCCTCCATTCTCCTCTGTTGGACAGTAGACCAGTTCCACTATCCCATCCTCCATCAAATCACGCACATAGTGATACTGGATCTCTATATGTTTGGTGCACGTATGAAACACTGGATTTTTGGCAATGGCGATGCAACTCTGATTGTCACATCTCAGCAGAGTTGGTTCTTTATCTTGCACTCCCATATGCCATAGGATCCTTCTCAACCATACTGCTTCACATGCAGCAAAACAAGCTGCCTTGTACTTGTTAGATATGCTCAATGCCCCACCCTCATAAGGTGCCACCAATGATCTATGGTGCTCAAAGTTGTAAGGCCCCCATTATGAGAGAAGCCAAATGTGAGTTTGGACATTAGTTGAGTCCTGACTTGTATATCAGATGAGGTTTATGTGACTGGATGGCAAAAAGGTGACCATTGTGGGTCTAATCTTTGGTTTGGACTAAGTAGTTAAGCTGGTAGCAACTCGAGGCACATTGCATCGAGTTGCGGGGTAAGGGAGTTAAAAGGGGCCCCTATTTTGGGGTCCGGAGGCCGAAGAAGCGGCCCTTGGCTAGGGGGGTCTATTAGTAAAGGAAATATTCCTTGGTCGACTAGTGGAGGCTCATATCATAGGTCGGTCATGTCGACCTAACCGCCTTCATAGGCTATAAAAGCTAAACCCCTTCACAGCCATCGATCATCTATCTTTCACCCAATCAGAGTTGTTCTAGCTAGCCTTAAGCTCTTCACCTATCTTCTGTCTAGATCACCATCTAAGCTTCACTGTGGAATCGCACGAGTGGACAAAGCCATCTCTGTATCAGTTGTTTGGAGCTAAAGAAATTTTCTAATTCTCCTCTTATCTATTGTGTACTCTCTATCTCTATCTCTTTCTCAAATTCTATTTGCTGCACAATGTAATTTTTACAGTACTCTGCTTTGGTAGAATACAATGCCACTGTTGGTTGCTTCTTACTAATCCAAGAGAAATTTCCTGAACCCAAAGAGAAATAATAACCAGAAACTGACTTCCTTGAATCTATCTCCTGCCCAATCTGAGCCACAATTCCCCACAAGAGAAGTTCTGGAACTGTATATGATACTAAAGTCAAGAGTTTTCTTCAAGTATCTGAGCACCCACATCCCAGCCTTCCAATGACTCTCATGAGGTTTGTTTGAGAACCTGCTCAAAACCCCAACAGCAAAACCGATATTTGGTCTGGTATTACACAAGTAGACCATCCTCTTGTACCTCCCAATGTGTGCCAGTGTTATGTATCCTCAACGGATAACTTTGCATTCACCTCCATAGGTGTAGCTATCTCCTTGCACTCGATCATGCCAAATGCCTTCAAGATCTCCCATGAATACTTCTTCTGAGAGATGAAGATATTTATTGGCTCTTGCCAAGCTTCAATTCCCAAACAATAGTGTAGCAAGCCCAAAGTCTATCATTTCAAACTCAGAACTCAAAGCCTTTCGAGTTTGGTTGATCATATCTTCTTAGTCACTTGTAATAAGAAGGTTTTCCACATATAGGACAATCACTACTACATGCTTTTCACCATCCCTGTAAACATACAAGTTAGCATTTGAGGCACATCTTTTGAAGTTTAAGCTTAAAAAGAACTTATCTATCCGCTGGTACCATGCTCTAGGGTCTTTTTCAGCCCATACAATGCCTTCTTCAGCTTACGCACTTTGTTCTTAGAATGGGGGCCTCAAACCCTGGTGGTTGAGCCACGTACACCTCCTCCTTGAGGTCACCATTTAAGAATGATGACTTAGCATCCATTTGGTAAACTTGCCATTGCTTGTGGGCAGCCACTGCAAGTACTGTGCGAATAGTGGTCATTCTGGAAATTGGGGCAAATGACTCTTGAAAATCAAACCCTTCAACTTGTGAAAATCCTTATGCAACTAGTCTAGCTTTGTACTTTTCTAAGGTACCATCAGCCTTGTACTTTACCTTCCAAAGCCACTTGGTGTCAATAACCTTCCGCTTTATTGGCTGATCCATTAGCTCCCAAGTATCATTCTTCATTATGTTGTCATACTCAGCTTGCATAGCTGCCTTCCATGCTGGAACTATAAGTGCTTCTTCTAAGTTAGTTGGCTCCTTTACTTCTCTCATAATCTTAGCCATCAAGGCCATATTGACTATGTGAGCACAGAAGCCCTCCTTTGCTCCTTTATTCTCCGATACTTCCTTGGTCTATCTGCCTTCTCCTCAACAGATGTGGGCATAGGATTATTGTGGTCATAGAGTTGCTTCACCCAATGCGGCAATGGCTTTTTTTGTGGGGTGATGTCAGGTTGGTGAACTTTTTCCTCATCATTTGAAGATGATGCTGCCTCCTCCTTAAGGATAGGGACAACTCTCGGGATAGATTCATAGTGGACTACTTCTTTGCTTGATGATAAAGTGGAAGAACTTGCCTTCTCCTCCTCCATTGTATATAGCTGCTCCTTGAACACTACATCACAGCTCGTGATGATCTTCTTTGCCTCTTGGTCATATAATTTGTAAGCCTGTTGCTCATCACTATAACCCAAGAAGATACATTTTCTGCTTTTTGGTTGTAACTTGTTTCTCTTCTCATCTGGAATATGTGCATAACATTCACATCCAAAAATTCTGAAGTGTGAGACAGATGGTTTCTTACCAGTGTAAGCCTCATGAGGTTTTTTTCCCTTGAGAGCCTTTGTCTAGCTCTGATTTAAAATGTAGATTGCAGTATTAACAGCTTCAGCCCAAAAATGGTAAGGCAATCCCTTGCCCTTTAGCATGCATCTTGCCATCTCCACAATGGTGCGATTCCTGCATTCCACAACACCGTTCTGTTGAGGTGTGTGAGGCATCGTCAATTGATTCTTGATCCCTTTGCTCTTGCAAAAGTCTTCAAACTCCTTTGAGTTGAAGTCACCACTACCATATGTTCTAAATTTCTTCACACTTTTCCTTGTTTCATTCTCAACAAGTGTTAGCCATTCTTTAAACTTATCAAAAGCTTGAGGCTTATCACAAAGAAAGTACGCCCACATCTTCCTACTGTAGTCGTTGACAATCAACATAAAATATGAAGATCCCCATAAGGCCCGTGTAGGCATCTTTCTTCACAAGTCAGCATTCACCAACTCTAGAGAAGCCTGTGCTCTATTCTTGCTTTCTTGTGGAAATGCCTTTCTTTGTTGCTTGCCCATCATACAAGCTTCACATGGTTCCTTCAATTTAGTCATTGCAAGTAGGTGAGCAACCATACCTTGCTTGTGCATCTCCTTCAACACTGCAAATCCAATGTGTCCAAACCTTTCATGCCAAAGCTTACTTGTGCCCACTCCAACGGTGGCTGTAAGAGCACTTAGCTCATATAGGTTTGTTCCTTCTTTCTCATTTGCCAACAACTTTGCCATCACTTGCAAGAATTTCTGCACCTGTCTTCTTGAACCTCACTTCATGACCAAGATCAGTTATGGCAGCCAACTGATAACAGATTTCTCCTAATTTCGGGAACATACAACACATTTGAAAGCTTTTTGACATCACCATTTGCAGCAACAAATGAAATAGTACATGCGCCCGCAGCAGGGCATTTTGCATCATTTCCAACCATCACAATGATGGATTCTTGTAGAGGCTGCATAGAAGTGTATAAACCTTTCTTGTTGGTCATGTGACGGGAGGCCCCACTATCCAACACCCATGAGTCTGTGGTAGATTCTTCTTGTGCCGAGGAGCACACCTCCTCAATGGTCGCCATGAATAACTCCAACTTTGCTTCAACCGTATTGGCTGTCTCTTTCCCTTTACTTTTAAGGTTACCATTCTTTTCATCTATCTTTTTGACACGACAATCTGTGATTACATGTCCTTTCTTCTTGCAGTAGAAGCACTCTCCTTGAAACTTCTTCTTGCTGCCCTTCTTCTTTTTGTCACCATCATTTTTGGTGGAGGAACCACCTTTGCCTTTTGCATTGGTAGAGAATGCAGCATCTCCATTGTTGCTTCCTTCTCGGGCTTTCAACCTCAACTCCTCCTCCAGCAATAATGCACAAAACTCCTCAAAACTCAAAGCTTGAGGTCTCACCTGAGTATTAAGGGCAGTTACTAGTCCATCAAACTTTTGTGGAAAAATCTGAAGACACCTCCTCGCTAGCTCCTCGCTAGACTTTTGTATCCCAGCACCAGTCATCTGGTCGCGCAGATTCTTAATCCTAGTGATGAATGCATCAGCTGTCTCTCCTTCAGCAAACTTCTCCGTTGCTAGTTGATTCTCCAAGTTTTGAATCCTTGTTTGGTTTCGTGTTTCATACTGACTCCTCAGTACATTCCAAGCCTCTGATGCTTTGGTTGTATGTTGAATCAAAGTCAAAACACTGTCAGAACAGCTTGTAACTAAGGCACAGAATGCATCTGCATTCCTTCAAGATCATAGAAGATCTACATTCAAAGGAATCATCACACTAGGATTTGATGGGTCTAGGGTAGGCTATGTTTCTACATCAGTCCCTAGCATAGTCTCCAAAAGCTCATTAAAAATCAAGGATAGTTGTAAATTTGAACTTCCACAAGGTATAGTTTGTACCATCTAACTTTCCTTCACCGAAGGTTGGTGGACAAATCCTCAGTGTTTGAATAGCTGGTACAGTAGCACCACCTCCTACACTGCTTCTTGATGCACCAGAACCGCTTCTGCAAGACGACATTGTTCCTCTTTGCTGTTGAAGCCTTTGCCTCTTGTGCACTCTTCGATCCCCAGAGCCCCTTGGGCTCTGATACCTTGTGAAAATTGCACGGTGTAGCGAACATAATCTGAGAAAGGGATAGAGATAGAGAGTACACAACTGATAAGAGGAGAATTAGAAAATTTCTTTAACTCCAAACAACTGATATAGAGATGGATCTGTCCACCCGTGCGCTTGAAGCTTAGATGGCGATCTTGACAAAAGATAGATGAAGAGCTTAAGGCTAGATGGAACAACTCTGACTGGGTGAAAGATAGATGATTGATGGTTGTGAAGGGGTTTAGCTTTTATAGCCTACGAAGGGAACTAGGTTGGCATGACGACCTACCATATGAGCCTCCACTAGTGGCTAGGGAATATTCCAGTGAATATTCCTTTTACCGTCAAGCAGCCCCTCAAACTCCAAAATAGGGGCCCCTTTTAACTCCCTTACCCCGCAACTCAATGCAATGTGCCTCGAGTTGCTAGCAGCTTAACTACTCAATCCAACCCAAAGGTCAGACCCACAGTGGTCACCTTTTTGCCATCCGATCACATAGACCTCATCTGATATACAAGTCAAGACTCAACCAATATCTAGGCTCACATTTGGCTTCTCCTCATAATGGGGGTCTTACAACTTTGAGCACCATGGATGATTGGTCGCACCTTATGAGGGTGGGGCATTGAGCATATCTAACAATTGAAGGCGAGGAAGTTAATGACGACATTGATAGAGGGGGGAAGGCCACATGACCAAGCACCCCCCCTCGGGCATATCACCTTGTCCCACGGCCACCTCACCCAGTCCTCGTTGCCATGCTATGACGAGTGGTAGGAGGGGGAGACACCACCACTCCACCTCCCCCACATGCCCCCCCTCCCCCCCCCCCCCTATAGTAAGCAAAAGGGGGGAGGACAAAAATGCCTAGATGTTGCTTAGGCGAAGAGAGAGAGGGTAAGAGAGAGAAAGAGAGAGAGGAGAGAGAAAGAGAGAGAGAAAAAAGAGAGAGGGAGAGAAGGAAGAGAGGTGAGAAGATAAGTATTCTCGACTCTCCTTTTTTGGAAAATAATAGATAAGTATTTTACCACACTGAAAGTACATTGAGCTTGCACGCTTGACAGATCACATGGTAAGTAATCTATACTTGAGGTAATTTAATCTCGAAACTCTAATGCATAGTTAACACAAATAATGATCATAGGGTTTAGAATTAAGACGCCTTGAGACTCGTCCAATAGCGACTATGTTTATCAATCCTATTCGGGGTTGAGCTAGATGCAACAAAAAATCTAGGGCAAGAGAAGAGCACAAGGAATTAGAAAACCCTAAGTCGAAGGAAAGACTGATGCTTTTGTACTTGTTGGGAATAAGGCTAGGTTGTCATTCAATGTAAGTGATCAATAAAACTTATGTCTTGTACAGTATTTGAAACCGTAACATATGACTTAGCCGAAAGAAGGGTATGTTAGGTAAATTTTACATAGAATCGCTCATGATCCCAAGGAGAAGAGTAAATATGTGATGGAAAGGATATCGCGACTATTCCTGCAATGTTTGGAAAAGGATACCATTGTTTTTGTTGATTGATCAAACAATGATCTAAATGCTTTTGCATTAAACAGATTGTTGGGATGTGATTTGGATGATTATTCCAAGTGCTTGTGTTTAATGGTAAATGCATGGCAGGGGTCAGTGATGATAAGCTGCCATGGGAAATAAAGGAATGTTTTCTTGGAAGATGATATTAGGCTGATTGCCTTGATTGTGCTTGATTCTTAATTGGATTAATTAAGGAAGGATAGTTTGCATGGGTGGATCATCTCCAAGGTCATGCCATGTTTTAACCCGAGAGGGCATTGCTCGATTTACGGGCCGAAGGTCGAGTGGTGAAAAGGTCAACCACAGAAAGTGTGTCTAACTCCCAGGTCACTTGGGGTTAGTGGAGCTCTAGACACCCCTTGCCTAGTCCGAAACGGAGTTGTAGCCTGCCATGAACCCAACATCTAGGGCGTTGGAAGATCTTGTTCTAGATACTAGATAGAAATCATGGTGCCATGTGATTTGGACAGGGTACTTTTGTTGGACAGAAGGGATACATAATTTCTCCTATATGGGTAGGAGACAAAGATTAACATGAAGATAAGTTAAGGAATTTGTTTGAACTTGTTGGTCAAAGGATTTCTTTCTATGTATTTGGGTTTGTGCCATAAATTACACAAACTAATCCTGTTTCCTAAAAAGGCTTAATTAAGAAAGCTGATTTTAAATGTTGCACATAATTGTGGTAGGACCTAATTAGAAAACTAAAGCAATCAAGGAAAGCGGGTGGGTGGAGCCCCCGATGGGCCTGTTCTACGGTAGGGTGGTCCCAGAGAACTGGGAGGCTTCTCACAAGGTTTTACGATTGTTTGACCTTTAGGTATGATTAGGTTAGAACCCGATTCATGCCGTTTTAAGGGACGGAAATGGGACTATGCCCTACAGGCAGAGAGGTTGAGCGGTACATCCCTCTCATTTCCCATTCTCTTTGAACCAAGTGTGACATGGATTTGCTTCAGCTTGGGTATCTCTACCTAAAGTAGGATGTCCAAGACCCGATGCTAAAATGCATCAAGATACCTTGACTACTAGGAGCCCAAATTTTAGGTTGATCCTAGTGGGTTCTTCGGCCATGAACATTTCATTGCGAGAGGCAGACTCCAGAAACCCTAGGTAACAAACCTCAAAACATTCCATGGGAGTGCCGTCGGGCAGTGACGCCTAGATTTGTTTCTTGATGGATTGCTAAAAAGTGCTTGGGAAGTCAATAGGCAGGCACGTTATAGTTGGTATCAGAGCAAAACTTCGTAATGTCGTGTGACTGATTAATGTATGGTTCATAGACATATCCTAAACGAAAATAACCTGAGTGGTATGGCTCGATTATCAGGCACCTTCTGCACCCATAAATACAAATTTGAAAGAGAAGAATTTTCTTCTCAAGAAAATTAAGGCACCCGAGTTTGATGGAAAAGGAATAGACATCGCAGCAGAGGCAGAGATATGGATTGAGTCGATGGATGATTATTTCTCTACCGCAAGAATTGCTTCCATGAATGAAGCAATGATAGCCAAACTTAACTTAGTTGGCCAGGCTCAGATATGGTGGAAGCAATGGTGCAAGGATTAAGGTGTTTCTAAAGCCGTTGTCACTTGGGCTCAGCTGAAAGATGTTGTACGCATAGGATACCTTCCCCCAACCTACCAGACCTTAAGGATGAATGAATTCTTTGAGCTCAAGTAGTTGGAATTAACCTTGGAAGCCTACTATTTAAAGTTTGTAACCCTACTAAAATTAGCACCACCTATGGATATTACACAACACATATCCAAGTTTTGCCATGGTATGAGCACTCCTCTGAAGAACCACCATTTAGAAGCAATATGTCCCCAATGGACTTGCAAGATGCATTACTTTGAGCAAAGCCAATCATCTAAGAACTTAAACTGGGTAATTTGACAAAGAGGATTTCCTAGATCACGATAAGAGATGCCACACATGCGGTGAGATAGGGCACATCCGTAAGAGATGTCCGTACTGTCAATGTTTCCATTACAATGAGCTAGGGCACATCCAAGAAGACTGCCCTAACTTAAGCCTAAAAGGTATTGAGACTCTAGGGAAATGAAGCTACACAAGTATAGTCCATGGATATATAGAGGAGTCAGATGAAGACAAAAGCCTAGAGCCTACTACACCTTATTAGGATGACTACAAATCCTAGAAATTTTATCAACATGTAATACAAATTATATTGGGAATAAGCCTTGCTCTTGTAACTATAGTTAACCTGAGTAATATGAGTTATACTACTTGAATCACTATGAGTAGGGTAGCAGATGCATGGTGGGTCCTAACCCACAAGCCTTAAGCCCCATTAATGCTTGTCTTCCCTAGTTCTTCCAAGATGAGAACATCTCTAGTTCTCTAAGGGGGACAGGATGTAATATCCCCCGCCTCGATGTATATGACCCCCTATTATTTAAAAAATAATAATTGAATTTTTTTACTTTCCCTCCCCCTTGTCGTCGTGGACAGGTGGCGGGGGGGAAAAGAAAGGGAAGGCCGGCCTGATGGCGGCGACGTAGAGGAAGAAGCAGCTGATGTGAGGGGAGAAGGAGATGATGACATTGAAGGTGAGGAAGTTGATGACGATGTTGATGGAGGGGGAGAAGGCCACGTGGCCAAGCACCCCCTCTTGGGCATATCACCCTATCCCAAGGCCACCTCGCCCAGTCCCCGCCGCTATGCTATGACGAGTGGTGGGAGGGGGAGACACCACCACTCCACCTCTCCCACATGCCCCCCCCCCCCCCCCCCCCCCCAATAATAAACCCCTTCCCCACTATAAATTCCCCCTCCCCCCATAGTACGCAAAAAGGGGGAGGACAAAAATGCTTGGATGCTACTTAGATGAAGAGAGAGAGGGTAAGAGAGAGAGGAGAGTGAAAGAGAGAGAGAGGGAAACAAGGAAGAAGAAGAAGAAGAAGAAGAAGAAGAAGAAGAAGAAGAAGAAGAAGAAGAAGAAGAAGAAGAAGAAGAAGAAGAAGAAGAAGAAGAAGAAGAAGAAGAAGAAGAAGAAGAAGAAGAAGAAGAGGAGGAGGAGGGAGAGAAGGAAGGGAGAGGTGAGAAGAGAGAGAGTGAGAGAAGGAGAGAGAGAGGGGGGGAAAAAGAAGAAGAATAAGAAGAAGAAAAAGAAGAAGAAAAAGAAAAAGAAGAAGAGGGGGAGAGAGAGAGAGTGTGTGTGTGTGACAAAGAAGGAGGGAGAGAGAAAGAGAGACCCCCCAAAAGGGTATCCTCCCTTACCCTCCTAAGAGGGTGGCCATACACATCTTTTTCCCCATTGCTGTGAACCCATACCTCATTTCCACAAGTTAAGCAAGTGCATCACTGCCAATCAGACTGCGGTATTGGTTGTAAGTAATGTATTTCCAAATTGATGAATGTTTGCTTTGAGTCTCACATAAGATGCATTAGACCCACACAAGAATGGTTTATTGAAAATGATAAACTCATCACAAACATTCGAAAGGTGGAGTTTGCGAAGTGCTTGCATCAAGAGAAGCAAATTGCAACTAGTGGCTATGTGACAAATTCGTACATAGCATAAATAGCATATAAGACTCCAAGGTATTCTCGACTCTCCTTTTCTGGAAAATAATAGATAAGTATTTTACCACAGTGAAAGTACATTGAGCTTGCACACTTGACAGATCACAGGGCAAGTAATCTATACTTGAGGTAATTCAATCTCGAAACTCTAATGCGTAGTTAACATAAATAATGATAATAGGGATTAGAATTAAGACGCCTTGAGACTTGTCCAATAGCGACTATGTTTATCAATCCTATTCGGGGTTGGGGTAGATGCAACAACAACTCTAGGGAAAGCGAAGAGTACAAGGAATTAAGAAACTTTTGTACTTGTGGGGAAGAAGACTGGGTTGTCAATCAATGTAAGTGATTAATACAACTTATGTCTTGTACAGTATTTGAAACTGTAGCATATGCTTTAGCTGAAAGAAGGGTGTGTTAGGTAAATTTTACATAGAACCGCTCATGAACCCAAGGGGGAGAATAAATACGCGATGGAAAGGATATTGCGACTATTCTTGCAATGTTTGGAAAAGGATACCATTGTTTTTGTTGATTGATCAAACAACGACCTAAATGTTTTTGCATTAAACTTATTGTTGGGATGTGATTGGGATGATTATTCCAAGTGCTTGTATTTGATGGTAAATGCATGGCAAGGGTCAGTGATGACAAGTTGCCATGGGAAATAAATGAATGTTTTCTTGGAAGATGATATTAGGTTGATTGCTTTGATTGTGCTTGATTCTTAATTGGATTAATTAAGGAAGGGTATTTTGTGTAGGTGGATCATCTCCAAGGTCATGCCACGTTTCAACCCGAGAGGCCATTGCTCAATTCACGGGCCGAAGGTCGAGTGGTGAAAAGGTCAACCACAGAAAGTGTGTCTCACACCTAGGTCGCTTGGGGTCCTTGGAACTCTAGACACCCCTTTCCTAGTTTGGAATGAAGTTGTAGACTGCCGTGAGCCCAATGTTTAGGGCATTGGAAGATTCTATTCAGATACTGGATGGAAATTGTGATACCATGTGATTTGGACCAGTTACTTCTGCAAGGCAGAATGGGTACTTCTGTTGGACAGAAGGGAATATATAATTTCTCATGTATGGGCGGGAGACAAAGATTAACTTGAAGATAAGTTAAGAAACTTGTTTGTCAAAATGACTGCTTGCTCTGTTTTCGTGTCTGTGCCATAAATTACACAAACGAACCCTGTTCCCTAAAAAGGCTTAATTAAGAAAGCTGATTTTAAATGTCGCACATAATTGTGGTAGGACCTAATTAGAGGGAAGCGGGTGGGCGGAATCCTCGACGTGTCTATCATATGGTAGGGTGGTCCCAGAGAACTGGGAGGCTTCTCATAAGGTTTTACCATCGTTTGACCTTTAGGTATGGTTAGGTTAGAACCCGACTTATGCCATTTTAGGGGACTGGAATGGGATTGTGCCACCCTATAGGCAGAGAGGTTGAGCAGCGCATCCCTCTCGTTTTCCATTCTCTTTAAACCAAGTGCCGCATGGATTTCCTTTGACTTGGGTATCTTTGCGTAAAGTAGGATATCCAAGACCCGACACTAGAATGCTATCAGGAGACCTTGACCACTAGGAACCCAAATTTCAGGTCGATCCTAGTGGGCCTAGCCACGAACCTTGTTCGCGAACGTTCCATTGCGAGATGGACTCTAGAAACCCTAGGCGACAAACCCCGAAATATTCCATGGGAGTGCTCAGCAATGACACCTAGATTTGTTTCTCGATGGACTGCTAAAACGTGCTTGGGCAACCGATAGGCGGGCACATTACAAAGGATAACATCCATAAGCCAAATGGTTTGTTAAAACCATTGTCTATCCCTAAAGGTAAATGGACCCATATTACCATGGATTTGTTTTCGGCTTACCTACTATAAAAAAGAGATGGAATAGTATCGATGTAGCCGTAGATAGACTCATGAAAGGTAACCCATTTTATTCCTAGAAAGACATATTTTATAGATTCATATAGATTTGGCTTTTTGAAGCATATCGAAGACTTGGTATATAGACTGAAACTATCCTCTTTTACCAAGATTCATATTGTGTTTCATGTCAACCATTTCAAACAACACTATATTCAGGAATTTGAAAATTTCCATGTACTTTGGGAACCCCCAATACCTTTATTATTTGACCATATAGTCAAATCTTGTTGTCTTACTCAAAGGTGGAATCTGCTCTCCTAAATACTATATAAGCTACCTTTCTAAATCCCACTTTTAAATATGGATTAAGATTTAGCCACGTGATTAAATATCTATCACTTATTTGAAATTGAGACTTGAGAAAATTTCAAATTCTCTAATATGGTATTAAACTCTTTTATGATACTCAAGTGGAAATAGATGAAGAGTGTCCTCCTATGGATGAAAAAGATCTTATTCAGTATATCCCTAAGGAGATCATAGGCAAGTGTGAGAAGAAGCTTCACTCTCGTTCTATCATCGACTATTTGATCAAATGGAGAGGTTTGCCACTTAAGGAAGCTTCTTGGAGGCTAGAATCTATATTAGATGAGTTTCCCTATCAATGGGATATATTATTGGTTGAGGCATAGTCAATAGTGAAACCAATTATGGTGGAGATAAGGTCTAGACAATAGTCTATTTTAGAATAGATTTTATTCTTCCTAATTTTTAGAAATATGCCATCTACATAGGGTCAAAGTACTTGTCAATAGCTATGTTTTGATATGTGGCACATTTCATTTGGATGTTTCTATTAGAAGTTACAGCAAATATTGTTCAATAGGACCTATTCTTACAGTAAGCTGTCTATTCATTATATAATGTTCATTTCTTGAAGATTTAAAGTCTCAAATTTTCTTTTGAAGACATCTGGATTATGTACATATATGGCAGAGGCTTCTCTTTATGTCTTCATTTTAATAAATAAATCTTAAAATTTTCATTCATTTTTCATACTTTGAGCTAAAATCAAAGTAGTACTATATTTCATCCATTCTTCTTAGCCATTATATGTTTGTTTTTGTGTGAGCAAAAATCTTTGGAAAGGGATGGATTATAAAAAGCAAAGAAAACGTACATTTTAGTGAGAGGCCATTAATAATACCTTGTCACATTAGCATATGTATAAAGGATGTGAGAAATGTAATTTTTGATATCTTTTTACAATAATATAATTCTTATCTCTCATCTCACCTCCTTGTTCACAGCTTTCATGGCTTCTCGCTCTTCTTTCCTATCTTTCTAGTCTTTCTCCCTCCTAATTTCTCTCTCTTTCGCTCTCCTTTCTCTCACCTCTTAGCCCTCTTCTTGACAGTGTACTAACAATTGCTTAAGAAGAACAGAGTTTCTAGTCCTTAGATTTTAAGGTGATTGAGTTAGACAGAAAATTATACTACTTTTTGACATTTGTAACTAGAATCCTTCAATTTGAACCTCAAAAATTAATGCACAGCCCCATCAAAGTGAGACATACACACACACACTCTCTCTGTGCCTATTACTTTTTAGTTGTTAAATTCAACAACAATCTAATTGAACAACCCGAATTCACAAAAGTTTATTCGCTTACTTGCATTTATAGATAGAATGCTCTAATTTTAGATATTAAAAGATTGTATTAGTTTTTTTAAAAAATATTGCTTTACATATTGAAAAGGAAAGTGACTAGTTAAGCAAGAGGGTAAACGCCTACTTAGTTACTTTTTCACAAGATGATGAGTTAACATTAGGATGCTCTAATTTGTTTAAATGTGAGATGATCTAGTAATAGGGATTAATAATGGGAATCACATCAAATCGAAGTGTGAGAATATGACCCATTAAAATTAGAATGCTCCAATTTTTACCAATGAAAAAATAAGATGGTGAGTAGGAAAGGAGTTGGAAGACTCGATGGAGTGTTAGGGATATAGAGAAGAATCTACATTTAGCGGTAGGGTAGAGAAGATACGTTTAGGGATTGAGTGGATCTTTGAGTTGGGATTTGATGAATATTGATATAAAAGTAAAGGAATTAGTTCTTTAATTTTTTGCGGGCGGGATGTTAGCTCAAGCTTGCGTGGATGCAGGGCGTGGCGGCCAGCGGTTCAATACCCAGCTAGCAAGATTTTCTTTCCGAGACGCAAGCACAAAGTCAATGATTGGGGGGGGGGGGGAATATTTTGTACGCGTTGACCCTTCAAGCCAGGCAGTCGTGTCAACCGAAATGGCGAGCCGCGAGATGCCGTCCCTCTCTCTCTCTCTCTCTCTCTCTCTCTCTCTCGTTATAGCCATCGCGCATACTGTCTCTTGCCACCCGCCGCCCCGTTATAGCCATCGCGCATACTGTCTCTCGCCACCCCCGCCCCCGACCCCCAACAACAACCGGTGTGCTCATCATCAACCCACCATCCTCGCATGATCGACAATCTCATCCCTTGCCTGATCGCTGCCCTGATTCCATCACTCATTATGATCATATGCACCCGCCCTCCTACCAGCTGTGATCATCGCAGCCCCATCAAGCGCCTCCATGCCCGCACCAATATCAATGCCCTTGCCTTCTTGCTCGCTCTCGCCCTTTTTCCTTCCATTGCTCTTTCCATTAGGCCCTTACTTGCCAGCAATTTAGCTTCTCGCCATCGTTCAGGTAATTCCATTTCTGAGTCAATTGTGTTCAGCTGTAGCAGCAGTAATTCCATACTTGGGTTATGTGAGCACTTGGCCAGCAGTATTTGCATTATTGGACCATGTGATCAATCCTTGTGGTAAGGCAGCTTTTTAAGTGCATGAATGAAACTCTGGCCGTTCATATTCCCTTTCTTCATTTCATAAGTTTGATACCTATCAACCAAAGGACAAGTATTATGGGGAAGTTAGGCTATTCACACGGTACATATATATCATAGGGTGTGATGTGCAGGTGGAAGAGACAAGGAATCAATGCAAGATCAATAGAGCTGGGAACAACCTTTACCATTCTCATCTATGCACACTTATTGCTTGAAGTATGGATGTGTCAAGACCAAATTCACTCCAGTCGATGCTTTAGAAACTATTTAAGCATGCTCATGTGATTAGGCATTACTTCTTTTAACATTTATCGATTAAAGGGGAAAAATGCTTAAATAGTTGGTACATAATGCACACACACGCATGGTACATGCTTTTAGAGACATATTGGATGGTTTGTCTTGAAGTTATTATCTATTTGTGTAAATAGGTAGCAACTTATACGGTATCCATAGAAGACTACCTCTAGCTCTAACGCTTTAATAAATTGTACACTTCTAGCGACACTTCTCAAGCATATGAAGCCAAGTGGTACCACCAAGATCTCTCTACACAATTTCAATTTGACAACATCCCAATCTATCAAGCTGACATCAAATGTAAGTATTAAATACTCAAGCTCACATTTTCATATTCAGAGCGATAGTTACATGCTACACTAGCATACATTTTTGGCAGATGCTTTGTGCACATACACATGGATGTATGCAGTTCACATTTTCATCTTGATATCGATAGTTACATATTACACTAGCATACCTTTTTGGCATATGCTTTGTGCACATGCACATGGATGTATGCACACATGCAGATGCACACACATAAAAAGGGAAAGAGAAGACACTAGCCTATACATTTCATACACTTTGCCCCCCACATATGCCATTGATAGAGGTTAGAACATACCATAAATAGGGGGAGTGGATGATGATAAACCGTTATTTTGCACATATATCGAAAATAGAAAACATATCCCAAATCATATGTAGCTTTAAATGTTAACCAACATAGCTCACATAAGGATCCTGAATGATTTCATGCATAGGGTGAGTTCGTGGTTGTAAACTCAACTTTTACACATGACATCCAAAACATGAAGCATATACCAATCATCATTCATTGCCACCATCGTAGCTTGCAATATTGACTAAGTCTTCTCCATATTGTCCTACTTATTGTTTTCTCATCTTTTTCTTTTATAGCTTGAAATGTTTAACAACTCCATGACAAATGAAAAATTAGCAAGATTTTTAGGAACTCGAGGCCCCAAAGGCAAAAATTGTTGTTGATCCACTATTTTCCTACACAATAAAATGAGAGATGGCATAGCTTGAAGATGACAAAGCTACAAGTTCACCAATACATATATTTTGTTTATTAGCTAGTTGAAACATAATACCACATTTGAATTCATAGCATGTATATTAGCGACCTTTATAGTTTTTATTTGAGCTATAATATTTTTCCTTTGGGATGTACTCAAGGTATAGCTTGTTGTAGTATGTTCACGATTTTGTGTTATCCACCTAGCCAATTAAGCTACTGAGTGGTTGCAAATCAAGGTCAGTTTCTAATATTAAGAGAAATATGGAGTTTTCTCATCTCTAAGAGAGCTCATACCAATTTTATTCTCAGGGAAGTTACTACATTTATATCCTCTATGTCATGTGTATTCAAGGCCTATTTATAAATATCCTTATCAGTGAATTTTTCTTAAATAAAATATAACCCTTTTCTATTCAATCTATAAATAACCATGTTACATTACACCCTTTTAAATGTAAAAAATGGCATTAAAAATATACATTATTTTGAACCCACATGATGCACACATATATTGATGAGTAACTTACCCGAGATTTTATTTAACTTTATGAAGGCTATACAAATCTACCCATGATGCATGTTTGATATATAACATGATAGAGTTTGGATAATAGAAGTAGGGGATTCAATAAAGGGACATTTGGAATAATACATCCAAGCTAAGTTGGGAAGAATCAACATGATTTGAACATTCAACCCTATCTAGACTAGAGGAGATAACATTTAGTAGTTGCTCTCTCAAACACCTCTCTACACCCCATAGGATGCATGGACTTAACTTGGATAAATTGTTCAGCTCTTTAAGAGGAATACAACCCTTTTTTCATGACATTGTCATCGAGCACTACTTCCTTATGAATGCATGCGAGAAGCTAGCTTTTGAATGAGCTTTTCTAGGTAACCTCCATTTCTTGCTGCATATAGTCCATTTATTTCTCCTCTTCTCTTGGGCATATTTCAAGCACCACTATTGCTTCTCCACTGCCACCACCATCTCCATTGCCACCTCCATCCACTAGTACCACCTCCATCGCTACCACCTCCGCCGCTTCCACCACCACCATCCCTCCCACCCATGTTTCTTCCCCCATGTTAAATACCTCAAGTACAAGTCTCTCTCTCTCTCTCTCTCTCTCACTAGTTATTCTGTCTCTATTTTCTCTCCTCCCCATCTCTCTCTCTCTTCCTCCCTCCCACCCTCTCTCTCTCTCTCTCTCTTTCCCTCTCAATTAGCAACTTCTTTCTCCCCCTCTTATACACACATACACACACACTCTCTCTCTTCCAATTACTCACACACACATTCTCTCTCTTAACTAACAACTTCTCTCTTTTTTTCCCTCCTACACTCACTCACACACACACATACATACACACGCACACACACACACATACTCTCTCTCTCTCTCTCTCTCTCTCTCTCTCTCTCTCTCTCTCTCTCTCTCTCTCTCAATTAACAACTTTCCTCTTTCTCCCCCTCTTTCTCTCACTCACTCACTCACATACACACACACACACTCTCTGAGTCTCTCTCTCTCTCTCTCTCTCTCTCTCTCTCAATTAGCAACTTCTCTCTTTCTCCCCCCTACACACACACGCACACACCCATCTCTCTCTCTCTCTCTCTCTCTCTCTCTCTCTCTCTCTCTCTCTCTCTCTCTCTCTCTCTCTCTCTCTCATCCTCATTTGCTTAGCCTCCAACACAAATTCATGTCATGCATCCGTTTTTCACAATCCTCTTAATATTGCAAGGGTCAAGGGTTTGCATGTGATCCAATGTCCTAGACACTTAGAAGTTAACATCAAGGCGATAAGAATATGTCAGGACCTAAAATGGGCCCAACACTGGCTCTAAGCAACGACCTAACTTCTATCGTGAATTCCGCATTTGTTTTAAATTGTAGTCCAATAGTTAATCCTTCCCTACCCTCCGTAGAGGGAGTCCCTACACATATATCGGTGTAAAAACACCTCGTAAGCACAAACAAAAGGAGGCACCCCTCGGTTGAATGCCGTGGCCCTAGTGTGACTCTTCTACACCTCAAGGATTGGCCCCTCGATGCACCGCTAACACAAATAACACAGATGTCACAAACTCCACTCTTATTTTAAAATATTCCAGGAGATAATATATTTTCTCACTTAATAGTTTCGCAAGGAACCCAAACATCTAAACCTACAGCTTAGGTATCTCACAACTCAGCATGGGTCATATGTATAAGAAGCCAATTGCAATGCATCCAAGAATTTCACCATGTGATATGCACAATGCAACTATGAATGCCATAGTGTTCAAACGTTTTATGTTTTATAAATCAACATAATGAAGTGCAACAACATGCCTTTCAATGATTTCAACCTATATGTAGTTTTGCATTGCTAAGGGTCAACATCGAGCATTCTTGTGTTACTTGACCCCTTTTAACTTAATTTATAAACGTCCTATGTGGTATGCACAAACAGATAGATTAGAATTTCAAATGTTATCGGTAACTAATCAACATCAAAACCCCTCTTCCCCCCTACCATTTAAAGTATGCATTGTTGATAGGTGTAGAAAGCGGTTTTTTCATGTGTTTTTCTTGTAAAAGCAGTAAAAACTATACTTTAACATAGATACAAGGCTAAACTAAGGCTTATCCCTCATGCTCCAGTCATGTCATACATCCACGAATATAAAGCACATTTTTTCTTAATTTTCTAATGTAATTTTTTTTCCCTTTTGTCACTATTTTTCTTCATTTATTTAGATAAAATTTTGATATTTCTTATTTATGGGTTGGGACTGATCACAATCATTGAGAATTGATTTTATATTCCTAATCCATATGAACTCCAAAATCACTACAAAATCTCCAAATTTTATAATTTCCATGAAAATTGCATAGTTGTGAGTTTTGATATAAATTGTTATACGATTAAATTTTATGGTTTTCTTGAAGATTTTTTATAAATTTCAACATTATCAAAAATCAAAGGCATCCATTTACAAACAATTTCATCAAACATCTCTCATGAAACAAATGAAATTATTGCTTACACATAGAAACCCAATTTTGGAGGCGCATATTTAATGGTTGGGCTTAGCCCCGCTGATGCTCTTTTCAACTCTGATCTATGATCTCCTTTGCTCTGGTTCCATTATTCCATCAACATCTTTTATCCAACTCCTTCCCCTTTTCCATAGAATCACACATGTGAGCAGCCATCAAGAGGAGAGAGGAGGGAGGAGAGAGAAATACTGGTTTTTTCAACTTCTCCATCGAGCAACCATATTTTGATTAGAGATCAGTGATGAAGAGTGAAAAATTGATGAAGATGATTGCCATTTTCTGTTTGGTGGGGATCCCTCCTCTCATGAAATTGATGCCATGGGGTGGTGTTTTGCTGCTCGCGCCGTTTTGAAAACGCTCACCCTCATGAAAATTTTTTGGAACATGGGCCCCCTAAGGCCCATGCTCAATTTTTTTGGTCACTTTTGACCCTTAAATTGCTCGGCTTCTTGCATCTCTTCCGTCCGGTGCTTGATTCCAAATTCGAAAAATCTTGCATGTCCCAACTTGACATTCAGAACGGCCGGGAAGCTCCCTCTCTTCAATTTGACATTTAAAAAAAGTACTACAAATTCGCAACCACCGCAATGGCTGAAGTTTTGCATTTTCATCTTCCTTGGTCTCTAAAAATTGTCGAATTATCATGTTCACTTCCATCGGCTTTAAAATCCCGCCTAAATTTTACATTAATCCAATCCTTTTCGGCACTTTAGGAGTCTTTAAAATGCTACTCTCATTTGGTGACCACGGGATAGGGCGACGCAACCCATCGAATCCCACGAACTGATCTGCACAAACAATAACCAAAGAAAGCATCAAGAGGCCACAAGAAATATACTCAACAAATCACAAGAATAGCTCTCACCCTACCCCCTAATAGAATCAAGGCATGAGAATCCACAAGGGATAGGCCCACCATAATCTGACGGACATCTAGACCGAGTCACTAACCAATTGCTCTAACATGGAGTGGTTAAAAAACCTATCAAAGAGTTCATTCTAGTGGTGGTCTGAACTACCCACCTAACTTAGGACAACGGGACTAGGACCTCCTACTAGGCAAGGACTCCTATAGCCTAGTCACCATATTTTTCTTGTAATACATTTGCCTCCTAAGGTTTCCATACTCGCACGTGTAAAAAGGAGGGAGCTGAGTAGAGTGACCCAAGGAGAATAGGGCATCGGCCTCAGGTACCCAAGGATTTGACCAGAGGTACCCAAGGATCTACCAAGCTCTCGCAAGAGGCGACACAATCCTTTTTTATTTTGGTCACTTTTGTTTTCACTCCAACCTTCCTTATTTCTTTTCGATTAGGTGCTACCCCTAGGAAGATAAGGCATCAGCTTACTCGTCCCCAAGAACCTACCAGGCCTCCCCAAAGGCGATAATTAACTACTTATAGGAATTTTCTTCATTTTTCTTTTCTAATTGAGGGGTTAGAATCCCTTTTTATACACTTCTACAAAATTTATCTTTAGATATATTCAAAACTTGCTCTTCTCTGCTATTTTGGCAGGCTTCTCTAATTGCCTCACACTAGCAAGGACTCCTAGGATAGCTACCTAGCAAGCAAGAAGGACAAGGTCACAAGGACTACCCTCTATCACAAGTCTTTAATGCTTGGCAATGTCCTAACAAGAGGTAGTCAACTACTCAAATCTCCCCTAGATATACCTACCCAAACCCCAGGACTTCATGCCTTGATTGCCAGTCCCCACAAACAAAAAGAAAATAACCCCCACATACACATATAACACTATTAGCTTAAGGAAAAACTTAGAAATGTGAAAATACCACCTAGAATGGCCATAAGAAGCGCTCGCATAGCAAAGGCTCCCTCCAAGTACTTCGTCCAACTTGTGTGATGCAATCACTAAAACAGGAAACCATTAAACATACCTCCACCAAATAGACACATGGGCCTAACATAAATCATTTTATTCTAACCAAATATGGTCTACTTGGCATGTAAATTGTATCTTATCAAAATAACCAAGCTAAACCAAAGTCACAAGTCCAAGCCTCCTATTGATATAACCTCAGTATGGGCTATTCCTCTTTGTGTGCTATTAGCTGAACGAATGACCTCCTTAGGCTCGAGTGTCTTATCATCCAAATAGACTGGTTGTTCCAGATTTCCAAAGGCCTCTCCTATAGAAAGATCCATGGAACGATGCATCCGAGAGTATTGCACATTGCTAGATGTACTATTACGGCCTCTAGTCTCATCTACTTGGGAATTGACCATGGTATATCCATTTGGAACTCTTGGCCTCTCATCTAGCACACTAGGCACACTTTTAGAGATTTTGGGCCTCCAAACCCATCTTCTTTTAATCTTTGCATGGCTTGATTGGCTATTGCCACTCCTTCTATTTGTGTGATCTTTCATAGTGACCAATCTATCTCAGCTCACTTGCTACCTATCACTTCCCTTGAAGCAGATCCTTCTACTAGAATCAACCCTAGATGGATCTTTACCATTGTAAATCCTAGGTTCCCTCTTACCCTGGTTCTCAATGGTTGAGATAACCTCCACATGGTAGCATATATCAGCTATGTTGTGGGCCGTCATCTCATTGATATGATTTTGTTTCAAACTTAGACCACTGACAGGTTGCTTAACCACTCTGCTTCCCCTATTAGATCTACACCCATTTCTATCTAGCCCTTACCTTTGGAGCATGGGATTGGCTATACTAGGATGCCAGGGTCTCCTGGGCCTCAAGATCATCATAGTTAATGCCAAGATTCTCCCTAGTATACCTATCATTTGCACCTCCAACATGCCTAGCATTTATTAAATGTTGCCAATCCTTATGGATTTCAAGGGTGTAGGGAAAACTCCAATAGTTCCCCCAACATCTCTGAATACATCTTTCATAATCTTCGGCTTGAATCTTTGCCTCCTTCAGTGACTTAGGGTTTCTCATCCTAACTTGGAACTGCATATTTGTTTCCAAGCCACTGAGACAAAGAGTTCACCAAGCATTCTTCTGGTAATTGGTTGAGTTTCCTTGGACAAAGCTTCAAAATGTCATCAAAGGCTCTCGTGTACTCTTTGATGGAGGTATACAACTCTTGCCAAGTTTGCATAAGCTGTCCCAAGACCCATGTCATGGGAACCTTCTTCGCATATTCATCCAAAAAGCTATCATATAATTTCTTGAATGATTTGATTGACCCTCTTACGATGCTCAAATACCATTTCCTACCCTCCCCCTTTAGGGTATTCGAGAACACAAGCATCCGATGTAGATCATCAAACCCACTTGCAGGCAAGTTAGGTCATACTCTTTCAAATGTAGCATCAGATCCTCATCTAGTAGCCCATAAATCATTGGAAGATCCTTGTAAGGAGAAGGACATTTAGTCCTCTTCTTTGGGATCAAGATGAGGTCATCAAAATCTTCACATTCATGTTGACTTAATACCCGTGTGTCACGGTCTCTAAGCTCTTCGGTTTCCACCTTTATCAGTATAGAAGAGTCACTAGTTCCTTGGGCTTCCCTTTCTGCCATCTCAGAGAGTGGTTTAGGGAGTGCAACATGATGCAATAGGGAATCTACCCATCACTGACTAGTGGTACTTTAGTAAGGTTATTCTCATCTACCACCACTTTGCTAGAACCTAGGACAGGTCCCAATAGAACCTTTCTTGTTAACAATGGTCTTCCACACACATAAACATCATCCAATGCTTTATGGATCTTAGCAATTGCACTACAATACCCAACTATGCCAGGCACTAGCATCGGATGTATTCTTCGATCGGAGTCATGTATTAATGTGTGCATATTAACCATTGTTATCACAATTTTTTAATCTAAAAAGTCATCACCCTTAGTGGATGACTGTGCCCTCAGCCTCACTTTTTCTTTCTAATGTTTTCTCTAACTCCCATGGCCTGTTAATCTCAAATATCGCTTCATGGGTACTTTCCCATAGTGGCCCAAACTCAAGCATTGTGCCACTTTCGAGGGAAAAGGATAAAATAGTCGAGCCAATTAGGATGGAGAAAGTATATTTGGGGTTATGGTGATTCCTTGGATTAAGTGTCATGCTAATGACTAAAGTATTAATCAACCTGCATTAAATATCCACCGCTTCAAGGCAGCTCCCAATTAGAAACTAAGAAAAATAATGGGTCCCTTATAGCCAAGATTTGAAAATCACCACTTATTAGCAGTTCTTGGCAAATGCACCACCTGTCAGGATCTAAAATGGGCCCGACACTAGCTCTAAGCACTAGTCGGACCTCTCTATACTCAAAGAAGACAACCCCTCGGCGGCCTCGCGGCGGCCAAGAGTGTCTAAGGGGCACACTGCCCTAACCTAACTTCTATCCTGAATTCTGTGTTTATTTTAAATTGTACTCCAACGGTTAATCCTTCTCTACAATCCTCAGAGGGAGTCCCTACACATATATCGGTGAATTGGCCCCTCGATGAGCTGCTAACACAAATAACATGGACACCACAAACTCCACTCTTATTTTAAATCGTTCCCAGAGATAAGCTATTTCCTCACTTAATAGTTTCCCAAGGAACCTGAATGCCTAAACCTATAGCTTAGGTATCTCACAACTCAACATGGGTCATATGTATAAGAAACCAATTGCAATGCATCCACGAATTACATCATGTGATATGCGCAATGCAACTATGAATTCCATAGTGCTCAAACACTTTATGTTTTATAAATCAGCATAGTGAAGTGCAATAAACATGTCTTTCAATTATTTCAGCCTATACGTAGTGTTGCATTACTAAGGGTCAGCACCGAGCATTCTCGTGTTGCTTGACCCCTTTTAACTTTATTTATAAACGTCCTATATGGTATGCACAAACAAATAGGTCAGAATTTCAAATGTTATCGGCAACTAATCAACATCAAAACCCCTCTTCCCCCCTACCGTTTAATTTATGCATCATTGATAGGTGTAGAAAGCAGTTTTTTCATGTGTTTTTCTTGTAAAACCAGTAAAAACTATACTTTAACATAGAGACAAGGCTGAAATGAGGCTTATCCCTCATGCTCCAGCCATGCCATATATCCATGAACATAAAGAATATTTTTCCTTAATTTTTTAACGCAAAAACCTAAATTTTCTCTTTTTTCACTATTTTTTTTCATTTATTTAGATAAAAATTTTGATATTTCTGATTTATGGATTAGGACTAATCACAATCACCGATAATTGATTTTATATTCATTTCTAATCCATATGAATCTCAAAATCACAACAAACCCCCAAAATTAATAATTTCCATGAAAACTACATAATTACGGGTTTTGCGTGTTTTGATATAAATTGTTATATGACTAAATTTTTTGGTTTTCTTCAAGATTTCTGATAAATTTCAGCATTATTAATCAAAGGCGTGCATTTACAAATAATTTCATTAAACATCTCTCATGAAACAAATGAAGTTATTGCTTATGCATAGAAACTCGATTTTGGAGGAACATATTTAATGGTTGGGAGGCCCCTGATGCTCTTTTTTTGTTGCTAACGCTCTCTCCAACTCCGATCTACAATCTCCTTTGCTCCGGTTCCATTATTCCATCAGGATCTTGCATCCAACTCCTTCCCCTTCTTCCATAGAATCACACGTATGAACAACCATCAAGAGGAGAGAGGAGGGAGGAGAGAGAAAGACTGATTTTTTCAACTTCTCTATCTGGTAGCCAATTTCTAATTGGAAACCGGTGTATGAAGAGCGAAAATTTGCAAAAGATGATTGACATTGTTTATTTGGTGGGTTCCTCACAAGCCCTATACCCCTCCTCTCATGAAATCGGTGCCACATTGGGGTGTCATTTTGCTGCTTGTGCCGTTTTGAAAATGCTTCCTCCCCCCCCTGGAAAAATTTTTGGGCCATGGGTCCCCCTAAGGCCCATGCCCAATTGTTTTGGTCACTTTTGACCCTTAAATTGCCCGGCTTCTCGCATCTCTTCTGTCCGATGCTTGATTCCAAATTCGAAAAAACTTGCATGTTCGACTTGACATCCCAAACGGCCAGGAAGCTCTCTCTCTTCAATCCGACCATCAAAAAATGTACTAAAAATTTGCAACCACCGCAATGATCGAAGTTTTGCATTTTTTATCTTCCTCGGTCTCTAAAAATTATTGAATCCTCATGTTCCGCTTCCATCAGCTTTAAATTCTCGCCTAAATTTTGCATTAATCCACTCCTTTTTGGCACTTTATGGGTCTTCAAATGCTGCTCTTAGAATATCACATTGTTACTCCAACAGGCATATACACATTCACATACCTTTGTCTTTTATGTGTTTGATTTGCAATTACATTCTGATATATTGTTACTTCCATCGTTCACACATAAGTGAAACTACATCACCCAGGGTACGACATCAAGTAGTTTGTTACACTTACCACAAAAACGTGTGATATCTATTGTTTTTCAAATTGTTCATATAGCTACTTTCAGGACAACAACATTACCTCTTCGTTACTCAATCCACTATGCACATATACATGCATGCATTTTACACTCCACCGTTCCTTAGATGTTTTGCACATGCTTTATTTACACATCTTATAGTACTGTAATTGAGCAAAGGCCTATATATAATCTCCTTCACTCACATTCCTCTCTCTTTCTCCTATTCTCTCTCATCCTCATTTCATTGCGCTTGAAAATCAACACAATAAAATAATCATAAAAATACATATTCATTATACATATCAAATATCAATCAAGTTCCATTGCTAGAGGGTGGAATGGGTGATCCCTCTAACAAAGTCCAAGACTAAACTATGAAAGCATGCTAGCTTAGTCAAGCTTAGTCAAGTAGGGAAGCATGTGCTCCAAGAGGACAGTATCCATGGGTTTTCCCTCAAATGGAGATGGGCATATAAGAGCATTGGGTGGATTCCTCTACATCTTCTCCATGCTATCATCCACAAATAGTATTATTGTTGGTTGGCCAATAAATGTTATCAAAACATTTAAAGAAAAGAGGATTTGTGTAACTCCTTCTTGAAGAAGTGGTTGTGGGAATTGCCTTGTAGTTGCCTTATCCATCTTTGGAGCCCTAAGAGGAACACCAAGAAAATGGGAAAACTATTGCAAGAAAATCTATCTTGTCACACTAATAAGCATGTTCTTCATACTTCAATCTATCATAAGAAGAAAAAAAACACCAATCTTCATAAATCTTCATGTAGCATTATATAACAAATCTCTCACAAATTTATCACAATAAAACTTCAGCATATCTTTCATATTCTTCATAGAAACTACCAAAGACCCATAATGACACAAAGGAAAGATAAACTTTGAATGGAATTTATCACATAGCATTCATCTTTCATCATCTTCATAGTCTTCATGGTCTTTCTTTGATGTAGATACAATATTTCTCATACAAAATTGGTTATCTCTCATACTCTCTTTCTCTCACATATGCTCTCTCTTAATAATACATAGGAATAACTAATAATAATTCCAAAATTAATTAATATGAAGAGTTGCCAAAGCCACTACAATGTCCCTTGGAAGCTCACTACTATCATTGTCACTTCAATCTTCAATTCAAGTCTTCATCAGATACTTCTTCAAGATATTTTGAGCTTGTATTCTTTCTCTTACAGGATTACAAAAAATTCTTCAAGCTAAACATTCATCCATCAAAACACATATAGAAGCAAACAAAGGCTTATAGAGACCATATACAAAAGCTCTACAGAACATTACAAAAGGTATAATAACCATATAACTCAAACCAAAACCACTTCGAACCATTAAAAATAATCAAGAAAACTCTCAGTAGCTCCTATTCAAAAGACTCATTCACAATCTCAACCTCACAAACAAAAATAAATAAGATCAAAAGAGAGGCAAAACAAACCCTATCAGAACCAAATAGACACATTACAAAATCCATCAGAACATCATATCTCAATCAAAAACCATCACAAGCTTCTCAAATATAATCAATCCATCCCAAAACATTCCAAAATACTTCTAGCACTACCAAAATCAATTAATAAATCCTCAAAATCAACTGTTAACATCTCACAAAAAAAAACAAAAATTAGCCCAAAAAAGAAGTCAATTCAGCCCTCAACATATCCCCATACTTAATTAGGAAGCATCCTTATGACCTTGAAATAAGGAAGAATACTAAGCCCAAAAACTCGCTCAACATTGCTTTCTAAAAATTTGATCAATTAGCATCCACGAACCAACCTCAACCCCATCAATCTCTAAAATAACCTGGGTCTACCAAACAGTTTCACAAAAGGAAAACACCGTGAAGCATAAACTAATCCTTAGTTTTCAAGATATAACCAAACAAATTAGTAAAGGATATAAGATGTTTTTCTATTCCTTTTTAAGTCTTGAAAACTTTAGTTAAATCCATAAATTTGTACCTTCAAATCTTTTCAGCTTTCTTGAACCATATCCCCATATAAATACACATCAAACACACTCATACATTGACATAGAACATAGAGAAATCTGAATTACACCCCAATAAAGGAGAATGAAAAGAGATTCCATTAAAGCTCAATCCAACAATTACATATAGAAAGAAATCATTTTTAAAAGGCCTAATGATTTTAGGACCTATCCATAGGAAGGGATTTATCCACAAATATCTTGGGAGGATTTTAAAAGAATTGTAAATAGCACATCCTCTCCACAACGACAAGATATCTTCTTAGAAGATAAAGGTGAGAGGAAGAAAATGGAAAATAATGATGATTTCTCTTCTCTTAAAAGGCTTCAATGTTGCTTATTCTCTTCAATAATCCAAAACCTCTTTTTAAGCATCTAAAGCTAAGCTATTTTGTATCATCTTAGTCACTAATGGTTCCCCAAATCAATGGAAAGTGGGCTATTGTAATCCCATATCAAGCCTCAATAGCTCAACTCAGATCTAGATCTTGGCTATGAGAATAGTACCTCTATTGATATGTAAACACTAAGCATCAATTATGTTGAAGAAGAAGCTCAAATCCTCAACCTTGACAACAAAGATTTACTCCTCGCAATACTCGCTCCAAGCATAGCTTACACAAACATCAATGAATGTCAACCTAATGCCAATTGAAAGGTGAAGCAAGAGTGAAAGTAAGAGAGAAGCAAGAGCTATGGAGGTTAGAGTAAGAGAGAGCAAGACAATATGTAGAAACTCCAACAGTCACAATGTGTGACCTTCCTTCCCTTATTCTATTGTCATGTAAATAATACATAATAAAGTGATAGTGATGGGTGCTTGCCACATGCAGTTACATGTGTGCAGGTAGTAAGCACATGTGGTCTTTAAGCCCCAACATTATTGAGACATATGTTCCATAATAACTTCATGCTTAATCCCATGATCCTTGCAATGTTCTATAAATGCATGTAAAGTGAATCCAGTATCTCTATTTAACTTGAGTTTCTTTAAATTTTTGCAAAGTTCTCTTTCTACCAAAGTATGTGCCTTCAAGTCATATACCCATATCCTCCAACTATAGTTGCCAATCAATATCATGAAGTAAGAGAAACCACCCAAAGTTAACATCTTCATCTTTCCACTAAGATATATATGTACAAGCTCTAGAGGAGCTTATGTTCTGCTTGCTTTTTGGGGAAAGGGTTATTGATTATGTTTTCCATGCAAGTATCACATGAATACAGAAAATATATTACTAGAGATAAATCTGCAACCAATCTAGACTTTCAATTTACTTTCAAAAAAAGAATACTTAGATTACCAAAACCTCTCATGCTACCAAAGATTACTTGTATTGATTCTATCTTGTGTAGTGTAAGTTGTGGATTGATGCAAGTTATTACTTGCCCTCTCGACAACTCCCCCATCCACATTTATGATTTTTGCACCTTCCTTATGATCAAAGTAGACCTTACGTGTCACAATTAATTATTTTTGTAATAGAAAAAAATCTTCTCTTGATGTTTGGAAAATAAAGTACATTTGGTAGCTATTTAGAAACACACTCACTTGACAAAAAATAAATAGTAATCAATTCTTTTGTTGGACATTTTACATCATTATCCATAGCAACCATAATACCATCTCCTACTAGATGTAGTGGGTACTAATTTGTGATTAGCCATGCCATGTGTTCCACCACTCTCAATGATCCAAGGATCATCTACTTTTGACAAGTTAACTACTTTTGTACCAATATCTTCAACATCAAACGATAATTCATCTCAATTTGAGCATTGTTGTTGGACTCTTTCTTTTGGCAAATCTAATGGATTTAATCATGTTGCTCTTCTCATCTCTAGCTTTCTTCCTACATTCTCTCTATATGTGTCTAGGAAATAGAAGCACTTTAGCTTCTTCTTCTTCTTATCTTTCAAAGAAGATGAGGAGGGAGACTTGGATTCCTTGCCTTTTCCTTCCTTTGTATTTGTAGAGAAACCAACATCTTCTCCTTGCATTTGCAACCTTCCCTTTTAGTGTAGTTCTTTCTCTTGCAACATTGAACATAAATTCCTAAAGTTGAGTGGAGGGACTTTGCCCTACATGTTTATATTTTCTTTTGAATTGGGCTCATCTAAACTCCTTGATGGACACCAAACTCCTCTTGTTCTTCTACTTCTGACATCTATAGTGAGATATGAGGCACGTGGCTAATGGATTTGAAAGTGCTAATCATACTACTAACTCCCCTTGGCTCCAACAATGATAGCTTTGTAGTAGGCTCTCCACCAAGGTTCTCCTCATTCTACTCCTAGGATTGGTCTTGTAGTTCTATGTTTTATTGATCATTGTAAATTGGTGATGGAGGCCATTCAAAGTGGCTCTAATGTCACTACTCATACTTTATTTGGTTCTTGTAGTTTGACCCTAAAAGTAAATGGCTCTTCTAATATGGTTGTTATGGTAAATGACATGCCCTTAATCTCCTAATTGGTATGATCAACATCCTTGTAAGTTCTTATCAAATACTTCTTCCCACATTCTATTTCAGGCTTGGGTATGTGGAGAAACACGGATCCTTGAGCAAGGTCTAGCTATGGAGGATGGAAGCCAATGACAATAAGCATGATGACTAAGACTAGACACTAACTATTAGTCAAGTGAATCAGGTTCCATGATAGATTAGCTTGGACTCATAAACACAATCCTGAGTAGAGAGACAAGACTGAAAGTACAAAGTACAATAGCATCATAATTTAATTCAATGTCAAGTGTAAAATATTACACGGCGCAGCGAACAGAATCTGAGAAAGAGATAGAGAGTACACAACAGATAAGAGGAGAATCAGTAAATTCTTTAACTTCAAACAATTGATACAAAGATGGCTCTGTCCACCCGTGCGCTTCCACTGTGTGAAGCTTAGATGGCGATCTAGACAGAAGATAGGTGAAGAGCTTAAGGCTAGTTGGAACAACAACTCTGACTAGGTGAAAGATGAGTGTGAGATGGCTGCGAAGGGGTTTAGCTTTTATAGCCTACGAAGGTCGTTAGGTTGACCGACCTACCATATGAGCCTCCACTAGTCGGCCAGGGAATATTCCAGGGAATATTCCTTTACCATCGGGATGGGGGCGCTGGCCCCGGACCCCCGCCAGGGGGCCGCTGGCCCCCTGGGACCCCCCAGCCAGGGGCCGCTTCCGCGGCCCTCGAACCCCAAAATAGGGGCCCCTTTTAACTCCCTTACCACGCAACTCAATGCAATGTGCCTCGAGTTGCTACCAACTTAACCTCTCCGTCTAACCCAAAGATTAGACCCACAATGGTCACCTTTTTGCCATCTGGTCACATAGACCTCATCTGATATACAAGTCAGGACTCCACCAATGTCCGGGCTCACACTTGGCTTCTCCTCATAATGGGGGCCTTACAACTTTGAGCACCATGGATCATTGGTAGCACCTAATGAGGGTGGGGCATTGATCATATCTAACACCCCCCCTCAATGTCCACCCATAGGTGAACTATCTCCTCGGCCCAATGCCAAGTCTCTAAAGATGAACTTAAAGCAAATCCTTCGTAAGTGCTTTGGTGAAGATATCTTCTCCATTCTCCTCTGTTGGACAGTAGACCAGTTCCACTATCCCATCCTCCATCAAATCACGCACATAGTGATACTGGATCTCTATATGTTTGGTGCGTGCATGAAACACTGGATTTTTGGCAATGGCGATGCAACTCTGATTGTCACATCTCAACACAGTTGGTTCTTCATCCTGCACTCCCATATGCCATAGAATCCTTCTCAACCATACGGCTTCACATGCAGCAAAACAAGCTGCCTTGTACTCTGCTTCGGTAGAAGACAATGCCACTGTTGGTTGCTTCTTACTAATCCAAGAGAAAATTCCTGAACCCAAAGAGAAACAATAACCAGAAACTGACTTCCTGGAATCAATGTCTCCTGCCCAATCTGAGTCACAGTTCCCCACAAGAGAAGTTTCGAAACTGTATGTGATACCATAGTCAAGAGTTTTCTTCAAGTATCTAAGCACCCGCATCCCAGCCTTCCAATGACTCTCATGAGGTTTGTTTGAGAACCTGCTCAAAACACCAACAGCGAAACTGATATCTGGTCTGGTGTTACACAAGTAGATCAGACTGCCGACCGACCCCCTATATCTCCCAATGTCTGCTAGTGCTGATGTATCCTCGACGGATAACTTTGCATTCATCTCCATAGGTGTAGCTATCTCCTTGCACTCGGTCATGCCAAATGCCTTCAAGATCTCCCATGAATACTTCTTCTGAGAGATGAAGATATTTCCTGGCTCTTGCCAGACTTCAATCCCCAAACAATAGTGCAGCAAGCCCAAGTCTGTCATTTCAAACTCAAAACTCAAAGCCTTTCAAGTTTGGTTGATCATATCTTCATAGTCACCTGTAATAAGAAGGTTGTCCACATATAGGACAATCACTACAGACTTTTTACAATCCCTGTAAACATACAAGTTAGCATCTGAGGCACATCTTTTGAAGTTTAGGTTTAAAAAGAACCTATCTATCCACTGGTTCCATGCTCTGGAGGCTTGTTTCAGCCCATACAATGCCTTCTTCAGCTTACATACTTTGTTCTCGGAATGGGGGGCCTCAAACCCTGGTGGCTGAGCCATGTACACCTCCTCCTTGAGGTCACCATTCAAGAACGATGACTTAACATCCATTTGGTACACTGGCCACTTCTTGTGGGCAGTCACTGCAAGTACCGTGAGAATAGTGGTCATTCTGGCAGTTGGGGCAAATGACTCTTGAAAATCAAACCCTTCAACTTGTGAAAATCCTTGGGCAACCAGTCTAGCTTTGTACTTTTCTAAGGTACCATCAGCCTTGTACTTTACCTTCCAGATCCACTTGGTGCCAATAACCTTCCGCTTTGCTGGTCGATCCACTAGCTCCCAAGTATCATTCTTCATTATGCTGTCATACTCCGCCTACATAGCAGCCTTCCATGATGGATCTGCAAGTGCTTCTTCTAAGTCAGTTGGCTCCTTTACTTCTCTCATAATCTCAACCATCAAGGCCATATTGACTATGTGAGCAGAAGCCCTCCTTTGCTCCTCTATTCTCTGAGACCTCGTTGGTCCATCTGCCTTCTCCTCAACAGATGTAGGCATAGGATTATTGTGGTCATAGAGCTGCTTCACCCAGCGCGGCAATGGCTTTTCCGGTGGGGTGATGTCAAGTTGGTGAACTTTTTCCTCATCATCTGAAGATGATGCTTCCTCCTCCTTAAGGATAGGGATAGCTCTCAGGACAGGTTCATAGTGGACTACTTCTTCGCTTGATGATAAAGTGGAAGAACTTGCCTTCTCCTCCTCCACTATATGCGGCTCCTCCTTGAACACCACATCACGGCTCGCAATGATCTTCTTTGCCTCTTGGTCATATAATTTGTAAGCCTTCTGCTCATCACTATAACCCAAGAAGATACATTTTTTGCTTTTTGGTTGTAACTTGTTTCTCTTCTCATCTGGAACATGTGCATAACATTCACATCCAAAAATTCTGAAATGTGAGACAGATGGTTTCTTACCAGTGTAAGCCTCATGAGGTGTTTTTCCCTTGAGAGCCTTTGTATAGCTCCGATTTAGAATGTAGACTGCAGTATTAACAGCTTCAGCCCAAAAATGGTTAGGTAATCCCTTGCCCTTTAGCATGCATCTTGCCATCTCCACAATGGTGCGATTCCTGCATTCCACAACACCGTTCTGCTGAGGTGTGTGAGGCGTCTCAATTGACGCTTGATCCCTTTGCTCTTGCAAAAGCCTTCAAACTCCTTTGAGTTGAACTCACCACCACCATCTGTTCTAAATTTCTTCACACTTTTCCCTGTTTCATTCTCAACAAGTATTAGCCATTCTTTAAACTTACCAAAAGCTTGAGCCTTATCTGATGCCAGGAGGCATATTCCACGGTGGATTCCGTGAGGTTTTACGGTGGATTCCGTAAACTTAGATGACCGGGGCTCATACGCAAAGAGGATTCTTTGTGCGAGAAGTTGATGGGGACGCCTGTCCTTTTCGGGCGTTTCATTAATTTAGTGTGTACATGGGTGATTCCATAGCGGGTGATTCCGCAAAATGCATATTAAATTAATAAACGTTTATGAGTTTAGAGTGCGCACTCGTAATAAATTAAGGTTAGGATTTATTTCTAACCAGTTGATTTATTTATGTAGCTGAAGACTGCTAGGTATTCACTTTTGTCGGTTTAAATGTGTTATTTTACTAACGATTGTGAATGCTTCAGTTGATGTGTAGAGATAGCAGCAGTGGCGGAGGAAAGCATTGGAGTCTAGCGGGTTTTCGATCTTTGGACTATATTTTGATAGGCGCCACGCCTATATTTGATTATGTCTATAGAGTCATCGATTATTTATTATTATTTTGTATGCGCTTATGCGCCTGGATATGTTATTTCTATTTGGACATTGAGATTGGGCGTGCCAGACTCTTTGGGCACCGTCCATTAGCTTTATTTTCCTATTTTTGGTAGAAAGCAAACTCTAAAGCTAAAAGCTTGTCATATTTTTGTAATTGGGCTATTTTTGAGCATAAAGATTGGAAATATACATTAAATACATGCTTTGTGAAGCGCTCACACAAGGCATGGGGGAGATTCAACCCAATTTGTCTCTTGTCTCATGTCGTGCTTGTTTTTACATTGGTTTTTGTGCTAAAAAGTAGAGTGCTTTGTTCTTGGGGACCTTTGGGAATTCACTACGTGAGCTACCTGCGTCCGATCTGCGCACCAGTGGTATCAGAGCGGAGCAGAGATCAAGGGCTTCCAATCGCTACCAATCTCGGGCGAAGGCGGAGCTCCAGGAACAAACGGCCTCTACAGTCAATCTCGTCGCGAACCGTCGATACAGGCAGACTTCTGGCGATCAAGAACCCCTATTTCAACTGTCAGATCGCGAAGGACCACTCTCTGTCGGCGGAGGACCACTCATCAATTCTCTTCATCAAGTCGTGATACACAGTAAGAAAGCCATATCTCTATCTTCAAAAAGCTTAGTGTAAAAGCTTAAGACAAAGCTTAAGAAGCTTTAGAAGCTTCTAATCAACAAATCGATGCATCCTGGGAGGTCCGAAAATTGCGCGCAGTGAAAACGGCCCCCCCCCTCCACGAAATCACGACGTGCTGTCCTCTTTCTTAAGCTTATTAGCTTAAGCTTAATTTATTAAGCTTAAGTCATCAAGCTACTCTGCAAGTTCTACTGGGCAGACAAGTCTGCAAACTCCGGGTCACGCACTCCAGAAGACAAGTTTCGCAAGTCGACACTAATCAAGTCCCGCAAGTTCTGCAAGTCGGCTAAATTCAGCAAGTTCACAACCCTGCAAGTCTGTTAAGTCTGCAACTCTGCAAGTCAGACTAAATCAGAACTGACTATTGCTTAAAACTCCTAGAAGACTTGTTCGTTTGCAAAAACTCAGAACTGGAAAGTTGTTCGCAGCAAGCTGTTTTACCTATCTGCAACTTCGTTGAAGTACTTTCAGCAAATGGAGACAGAAATATTTCAGAATTTCTGAAAATTGAAGAAGAAAATACCCAAAAATACATAGCCTTGTAACCCCAAATTTGAGCTACGCTCATCCCGCTAACTGATTTTGAGTGAGAAAGGTTTGTTGAGTTTTACAGGATGACTACCCCACATATGGATGATCCTATGGCTGAAGACGATCTACCCGAGCCTACCATGGAACAAAAGCTGGATCTTATCATGTTGCAATTGGACGAAGAGCGAAGAGCTAGGCAAGCCTTGCAAGCGCAATTGACAAAGCTACAAGGAGCGTCCACTGACAAAGAAGAACCCCAAGCTGAAGATTTGATTCGCCGTACCATCGACGCTACTCTTGAAGCACAAACCATTCGCAAGGAATCCAAGATAAGTAAAGGAAGTTTCAAGTTTCGCACTTTCAATGGCATAAGAGAAGGAAAGACTGTTTTATCATTCATTAGCCAGTTTGATGACTATTTCCATGAGGAAACTTATCCTGAGAAAGATAAAATCAAGTGTGTTACTAATCATCTGATAGATAGAGCATCACTTTGGTGGACTGTAGTCCGCAAGAGTATAGAATGTCCTGCTACATGGGAAGATTTCAAGAAGAAGTTCATGCAAAATTTCCTACCACCGCAATTTCATGAGAAGGCAATCAAGCAATGGGATTTACTTCAACAACGCGACCGTGAGCCTATTCCACAGTATACAGAGCGTTTTTGGAATGCACTTTTACAGCTACGCATGCTTGAAGACGTACCAGAGACGACACATAAGCGGAAATACATGTCTGGACTTCTTGGACATTACTACGCTGAGGTGAATATGTTCAAGCCTGCTACCCTTGAAGATGCCATCTCCTTAGCTCACGACACTGAAGATAAGTTACGTGGAAGAGATCGACGACCACAACCATTCCAAGCAAACGGTAATTATGGATCTAAACAATTCAATTCAAATTTCAGAAGGTTTAATCCAGGTCGTTTTTCATCACCATCTTTCCGCAAGAATTGGTCTAAACTACCTACATTACCATCCACTGTCAATCCAAATCCTAAACCTATTCCACAAGCAAATCCAAATATACCCAGACTCCCAGCCATTGCAAATAATGTGACCAAAGCCAAGCCCCTCGTATGCTACAAGTGTCACCAGCCAGGCCATCTCGCAGCAAATTGTCATTCAAAGAAGCCATCAGCACATATCAACTACCTTGGAGCTATGGACGAAGACGAGCATGAGGATATGCCGGATTTCACTGAAGAAGAAGATGATCCTACTACTACTTCCGACACTTTACCAGGTATGCCTACTTTACATTCATTGTTGACTATGAAATGTATGGTGCATGGAAAAGAAAGAACTGTATTGCATAATGACGATAGTACCCATGACTTTATTTCAGCAAAATTGGTAAAAGAATTGAAATTGCATACAGTACCTACGCACTATCGCATAAAAGCTGCATTTTTAGGCACTAGGTACAATGGCACACAAGAAGTTCAAGATTTAGAAATTCAAATTGGTCCATATATTGAAAGAAGAAATTTCTTAGTTGTCCCATTACAGTCTAGCGACATTATTCTAGGAATGCCATGGAGACACCAACATAATCCCAATATAGATTATTCCACACACACAATGAATATAAATTTTCAAGGAAAATCTATTACATTATTTGGTATGCATGCATCTCATATGTTTCCACTGCTTTCGCATACTCAAGCAAAACGTGCACTACGCAAGAATACTAAATCATATCTCATTTGGGTGAATGAATTATACGCAAAAGAAACTCATATGCACCCTAAGCATAAGGAATTTCTTGCATATTTTAAGGATTGTTTTGCAGAAGACTTACCACCAGGTTTACCTCCATCACGACCAGAAGACCATAAAATTGACCTAATACCTGGCACACAACCACCTTGTAAAGCCCCATATAGGCAAAATCAAATAGAGCAAAAAGAAATCCAGACTCAAGTAGAAGAATTAGTAAATAGAGGTTTAATTCGACCTAGCAGTTCTCCATTCGGTGCACCTGTGCTCTTAGTCAAGAAAAAGAATAATACTTATCGGATGTGTATTGACTACCGAGCATTAAACAAGATCACTGTAAAGAATAGGTATCCTATACCTAGAGTTGACGACCTTATGGACAAACTGCAAGGATCTTCTATATTTAGTAAAATTGACCTTAAATCTGGATATCATCAGGTGAGGTTAGATAGATCCGACATATTTAAGACTGCATTCAGAACACAGTTTGGCCATTACGAATTCTTAGTTATGCCATTCGGATTAACTAATGCACCTGCCACTTTCAGTAGAATGATGAACCGTATTTTTCTAAAATATCAATATTGTGTGATTGTTTTCTTTGATGATATTTTAGTGTTCAGTCAAAGTGAAAAAGAGCATTATGAGCATTTATCATTAGTTTTTCAATTACTGAAAGAAAATCAATTGTTTGCAAATCCTGACAAGAGTGAATTCTTTAAGACAGAAATAGAATATCTAGGTCATATTGTATCAAAAGAAGGAATAAAAGTTGATCCTAAGAAAATTGACGCAATATTGCATTGGCCTATTCCTAAAAACGTACATGAATTACGCTCATTCCTTGGTCTTGCTAGTTTCTATAGGAAGTTTGTACGTAATTTCTCATTACTTGCTTTACCACTGACCAAACTTCTTAAGAAAGGTATTGTTTACCAATGGACTGAAAACCAGCAGAAATCCTTTGATTTACTCAAACGTGCATTGACCAATGCCCCTGTTCTACAATTGCTTGACTTTAACCGACCATTCTTTTTAGTTGTGACTGATGCTAGCGGATCAGGAATAGGAGCTGTGCTAATGCAAGACAACCATCCAATAGCGTATTCTAGTTCTAAGCTGAAACCCTCTGAGCTCAAATATTCCACTTATGACAAGGAACTCTTAGCAGTTGTACAAGCATTGAAACAATGGAAGCATTATTTAATGGGTTCAGAATTCATGATAAAGACCGACCAGCAAAGCATTAGACATCTACTTAGCCAACCCCAAATTTCTGACCGCCATATCAAATGGGCTTCATTCATTCAAAGTTTCCATCCTATCATTCAATACCAACCTGGAAAAGAAAATGTAGTTGCCGATGCATTAAGTAGAAGACCTGCAGTTCATAACATTTCTATCATATCTTTTGATTCTTTGATTGCTATGAAACACACATATCACCAGGATATTACTTTTCATTCTGATTGGCAAAAATTAGTTCAAAATAATTTCATTCCTGTTGATTCATTGTCATATAATGATGGATTCATGTTCTTTGAAAAGAGACTGTGTGTTACTATTCCATTCCGATCTTTTGTTTTGAATGAAATTCATTGTCCCCCATATCAAGGTCATAGAGGTATCATTTCTACATTACGCATGTTAACTGAAGATTTTTATTGGCCGCATATGGATGCAGATGTGTCTAATTTTGTTTCTGAATGTCTGATTTGTCAAAGAATAAAAAGACATCATGGTAAACAGTATGGACTATTAATGCCTTTATCTATTCCATCTAAACCTTGGGAACATATATCTATGGATTTCATTACTGGCTTACCAAATACTAAATCTAACCATGACATGATTTGGACAATTGTAGATAGATTTAGTAAGCAAGCATATTTCATTGCATGTAAGAAAACTTTAACAGCATCACAAGCAGCACAGTTATTTTTTAAAACTGTTTTTACTAACCATGGATTGCCGAAAGTGATTATTTCAGATAGAGATTCTAGATTTTGTAATAATTTCTGGATTACACTGTTTGCAAATCTAGGCACAAAGATTGATTTTTCATCTGCATTTCATCCAGAAACAAATGGACAAACAGAAGCCACAAATAGCACTATTTTAGATCTTTTACGTGCATACACTATCTCTAAACCTCTGACATGGGATACTCATTTACATTTATTACAGTTTGCATATAACAATACACCGCACACATCTACAAAGAAAGCACCTTTTGAAGTTATTTATGGACATAGATTATCTACACCTGTTGCATCTTTGTCTAATAGAATACAAAGTGCCGATGATATTGCTGTTATGCATAATACTATTTTTGATGAGGTCAAGGATATGATTGCTAAAGCCCAACAATCATATACCAAACAAGCCAACAAGAAAAGACAAGCCATGAATTTCAAAGTTGATGATTATGTTTGGCTTAGAATAGAAAAGCGTAGACTACAAAGTGTAGATAGACATCCAGTTGTTAAATTAGCCCCTAGATTCTACGGACCATTTAGAATCATTCATAAGATTAATGACAATGCATTTAAGTTAGAATTGCCATCTCATTGGAAAATTCATAATACATTTCATATTAGTTTATTGAGACCATTTAGAGGACAATTACCTATCCACCCTGTATATGAAAACCCACCTTTACTAGAAGAAGAGACTGAAATCCTTGAACCAGAAGCTATCATAGACACTGATTACATGACCACTAGAACTGGCCGAAGGTACTCTAGATATCTCGTGAAATTTAAGAACCATCCTGTAGAAGAAGCACAATGGATGCACGCTAGAGACCTAAATGCTTTCCCCACTCTGTTAGCTCCACATTGAGCTAATAGCAATTGAGGTCAATTGCTATCCCACCCCGGGGGTATGATGCCAGGAGGCATATTCCACGGTGGATTCCGTGAGGTTTTACGGTGGATTCCGTAAACTTAGATGACCGGGGCTCATACGCAAAGAGGATTCTTTGTGCGAGAAGTTGATGGGGACGCCTGTCCTTTTCGGGCGTTTCATTAATTTAGTGTGTACATGGGTGATTCCATAGCGGGTGATTCCGCAAAATGCATATTAAATTAATAAATGTTTATGAGTTTAGAGTGCGCACTCGTAATAAATTAAGGTTAGGATTTATTTCTAACCAGTTGATTTATTTATGTAGCTGAAGACTGCTAGGTATTCACTTTTGTCGGTTTAAATGTGTTATTTTACTAACGATTGTGAATGCTTCAGTTGATGTGTAGAGATAGCAGCAGTGGCGGAGGAAAGCATTGGAGTCTAGCGGGTTTTCGATCTTTGGACTATATTTTGATAGGCGCCACGCCTATATTTGATTATGTCTATAGAGTCATCGATTATTTATTATTATTTTGTATGCGCTTATGCGCCTGGATATGTTATTTCTATTTGGACATTGAGATTGGGCGTGCCAGACTCTTTGGGCACCGTCCATTAGCTTTATTTTCCTATTTTTGGTAGAAAGCAAACTCTAAAGCTAAAAGCTTGTCATATTTTTGTAATTGGGCTATTTTTGAGCATAAAGATTGGAAATATACATTAAATACATGCTTTGTGAAGCGCTCACACAAGGCATGGGGGAGATTCAACCCAATTTGTCTCTTGTCTCATGTCGTGCTTGTTTTTACATTGGTTTTTGTGCTAAAAAGTAGAGTGCTTTGTTCTTGGGGACCTTTGGGAATTCACTACGTGAGCTACCTGCGTCCGATCTGCGCACCATTATCACGAAGGAAGTACACCCACATCTTCCTACTGTAGTTCTGGACAATCAACATAAAATAAGAAGATCCCCCCAAGGCCTGTGTAGGCATCTTACCACACAAGTCAGCATGCACCAACTCTAGAGGAGCCTGTGCTCTATTCTTGCTTTCTTGTGGAAATGCCTTTCTCTGTTGCTTGCCCATCATACAAGCTTCACATGGTTCCTTCAATTCAGTTATTGTAGGTAGGTGAGCAACCATACCTTGCTTTTGCATCTCCTTCAATACTGCAAATCCGATGTGTCCAAACCTTTCATGCCAAAGCTTACTTGTGCCCACTCCAGCGGTGGCTGTAAGAGCACTTAGCTCATACAGGTTGTTCCTTCTTTCTCCTTTGCCAACAATTGTGCCAGCACTATCAATAATTTCTGCACCTGTCTTCTTGAACCTCACTTCATGACCAAGATCAGTTATGGCAGCAAACTAATAAGAGATTTCTCCTGATTTCGGGAACATACAACACATTTGAAAGCTTTTTTACTTCACCATTTGCAGCAACAAAAGAAATAGTAATTGTGCCCGCAGCAGGGCATTTAGCATCATTTCCAACCGTCACAGTGATGGATTCTTGTAGAGGTTGCATAGAACTGTATAGACCTTTCTTGTTGGTCATGTGATGGGAGGCCCCGCTATCCAACACCCATGAGTCAGTGGTAGATTCTTCTTGCGCTGAGGAGCACACTTCCTCAATGGTCGCCATGAATAATTCCAACTCTGCTTCAGCCGTATTGGCTGTCTCTTTCCCTTTACTTTTAAGGGTACCATTCTTTTCATCTGCCTTCTTGACACGACAATCTGCAATTGCATATCCTTTCTTCTTGCAGTAGAAGCACTCTCCTTGAAACTTCTTCTTGCCGCCCTTCTTCTTTTTGTCACCATCATTTTTGGTGGAGGAGACACCTTTGCCTTTTGCATTGGCAGAGAATGCAACATCTCCATTGTTGCTTCCTTCTCGGGCTTTCAGCCTCAACTCCTCCTCCATTAATAATGCACAAAACTCCTCAAAAGTCAAAGCTTGAGGTCTCACCTGAGTATTAAGGGCAGTTACTAGTCCATCAAACTTTTGTGGACAAATCCGAAGACACCTCCGAGCTAGCTCTTCGCTAGTCTTTTGTATCCCAGCGCCAGCCATTTGGTCGTGCAGATTCTTAATCCGAGTGATGAATGCTTCAACCGTCTCTCCTTCAGCAAACTTCTCTGCTGCTAGTTGATTCTCCAAGTTTTGAATCCTTGTTTGGTTTCGTGTTTCATATTGACTCCTTAGTACATTCCAAGCCTCTGACGCTTTGGTTGTATGCTGAATCAGAGTCAAAACACTATCAGAACAGCTTGTAACTAAGGCACACAATGCATCTGCATTCCTTCATTTCCAAGCTCGTAGAAGATCTGCATTCGGAGGAATCATCACACTAGGATTTGATGGGTCGGGGGTAGGATGTGGTTCTGCGTCAGTCCCCAGCACAGTCTCCAGAAGCTCATAAGAATCAAGGATAGTTGTAATTTTGAACTTCCACAAGGTGTAGTTTGTACCATCTAACTTGCCTTCGCTGAAGGTTGGTGGACGAATCCTCAGTGTTTGAATAGCCAATACAGCAGCACCACCTCCTACACCGCTTCCTGATGCGCCAGAACCGCTTCTGGGAGTCGACATAGTTTCTCTTTGCTGTTGAAGCCTTTGCCTCTTGCACGCTCTCCGATCTCTAGAGCCCCCTGGGCTCTGATACCATGTAAAATATTACACGGCGCAGCGAGACAGAATCTGAGAAAGAGATAGAGAGTACACAACAGATAAGAGGAGAATCAGTAAATTCTTTAACTTCAAACAACTGATACAAAGATGGCTCTGTCCACCCGTGCGCTTCCACTGTGTGAAGCTTAGATGGAGATCTAGACAGAAGATAGGTGAAGAGCTTCAGGCTACCTGGAACAATAACTCTGACTAGGTGAAAGATGAATGTGAGATGGCTGCGAAGGGGTTTAGCTTTTATAGCCTGCGAAGGTCGTTAGGTCGGCCTGCTGACCGCCGACCTAGCATATGAGCCTCCACTAGTCGGCCAGGGAATATTCCCTTTACCATCGGGCCGGGGGCACTGCCCCCGGAGCCCTGCCAGGGGGGCCGCTGGCCCCCCTTAGGACCCCCCAGCCAGGGGCCACACAACTCAATGCAATGTGCCTCGCGAGTTGCTACCAACTTAACCTCTCTGTCTAACCCAAAGATTAGACCCACAATGGTCACCTTTTTGCCATCCGGTCACATAGACCTCATCTGATATACAAGTCAAAACTCCACCAATGTCCGGGCTCACACTTGGCTTCTCCTCATAATGGGGGCCTTACAACTTTGAGCACCATGGATCATTGGTAGCACCTAATGAGGGTGGGGCATTGATCATATCTAATAATGTGGTTGTTATGGTAAATGACATGCCCTTAATCTCCTAATTGGTATGATCAACATCCTTGTAAGTTCTTATCAAATACTTCTTCCCACATTCTATTTCAGGCTTGGGTATGTGGAGAAACACGGATCCTTGAGCAAGGTTTAGCTATGGAGGATGGAAGCCAATGACAATAAGCATGATGACTAAGACTAGACACTAACTATTAGTCAAGTGAATCAGGTTCCATGATAGATTAGCTTGGACTCATAAACACAATCCTGAGTAGAGAGACAAGACTGAAAGTACAAAGTACAATAGCATTCATAATTTAATTCAATGTCAAGTACATGCTTTTATAGTTGTAGGATGGTTCCCCTTTTCTCACTATGCCTATGGGATTCAAGCAGCTTCTCCTAGGCTGTTGCATGTTCCTTGCCCTATTGCTCCACTCAAAGAGGGTGTCTTAGGAGTGTGATTGCATAAATCTCAACACCCCTCCTCAATTGCAACCATAAAAAGCACTGAGTATAGAGGCTATTATGAGTAGAACCTTGCTAAGTGTAGACATGGAAACAACCAACCATATAAAGCTAGAGGCTGTCACAAGGCCTCACTAAGTGTGCAAAGGCTATAGTGCACAAGCTAAATGAGGGTTACAAAGCTTATGATTGAAGCACTAAGCAAGTATATACAAGTCTTAAAAAAGTCTAGTAAAATTTGGAGACAAGGACCAATGGGCCCTTATGGTCTTCATCTTCAAATATGACATTGTAAGCTTTTTGTGGTTTTCTTTCAGCATAATAGATTTTCTTTTCCTTATCCTTCTTATTTTGATGCTCTCCACTTTGCTTGAATCTTTTTTGACTTTGATCTTCTAGTTTTCTTCTTCATGGTCTTCTTCTTCTTTGACAACTTTGATCTTCTTTCTATTGTTCTTCTTCTCCACTTTGCTTGATTTGATCTTCTAGTCCCCCTTAAGAAAAGAGGTCACACACTTAGGAATTGGCATGTTGAGTAGAGTGGCTAAAACATCTTCAAGGTCTTCAGATAAAATCATTGATTGCACTTGGGTGTAGGCAACTTCATTTCCTCCTACAAGTAGAGCAAAAACATCTTCTATGTGTAGTACAAGTGAGCAAGAGTAGTTGTGTTACTCTTCATAACAGGTATCCATATGAAGAAATTCATTCCCAATTGAGGGTCAGCCTCAAATCTTTGAGTTTTGACTAGCAAAATATTTGAAAGCAATTGTGTCAAAGGACACAAGTAATGGGGCAATGTCAAATAACACTATGTAGTATCAAAGGATACTAACTTGAATCTTAATATTGGATTTTTATGTTTGATCTTTAACTTGAATCTTCTTTCTACTGATGGCTTTGTTGGCAATAGATTTTAGGCTTAGATTAGAGTTGCAATGTGTTATTTGAGCCAAGGGAGTGAGAAAATGAAGTAATTTTTCAGCTTAAGATCAAAATGGCTATGGTTGTCCTGTCAAAATAGGGTGACTGGTAAATCAACTCTCAAGAGCTCCACAGGTTGGATCTACTCAAATCCTTTGAGATTGAGGACCCTCACTAATGGGTCTAAGTCCCCCTAAGAGAGTTTATACTCATTTTGTTCGAATTGAGAGATCGAATCCTTCAAAGTGGTCGTTGTCAAAACAGCACCCAGATTTGGGGAAATGCAAATGTCGAGCATGATGCACATCAATATCCTCAATTTTTGTGCCAAGAAGTTGCGTGTTGACTTGAAAAAAAAATCCCAAGAAGAAATCTTGGGTGAAGAGATATGGCATGGTTGAAGAGATATGGCTGATCTAATAGACGGTAGGTGTTGTTGGATATGGAGGTCAAGAATGGTAGAGTGAAAATGAAGTGAGAGATGAAAGATTCTTGTGGAGCTAAGCTAACCAAAGGTTGTGGGGAGCTAAAGGAGAAGTGAGCTGAGCTAAACTAAGCTCATCATGGCTCTAATACCATGTGGAAAAACATGGATCCTTGAGCAAGGTCTAGCTATGAAGGATGGAAGTCAATGACAAGAAGTATGATGGTTGAGACTAGACACTAGCTATTACTCAAGTGAATTAGGTCCCAAGATAGATTAGCTTGGACTTATAAACACAATCTTTAGTAGAGAGATAAGAATAAAAGTACAAAGTACAATAGCATTCATCATTTAGCTCAATGTCAAGTACATGCTTTTATAGTTGTAAAATGGTTTCCCTTTTCTCACTGTGCCTATGGGATTTAGGTAGCTTCTCCTAGGTTGTTGCATGTCCCTTGCCCTATTTCTTTGTACAAAGAGGCTATCGTAGGAGTGTGATTGCATAAATCTCAATAGGGTAACATAGTGCCGAAGTTGTACTTGAGAGTTTCTTCTACTACGGCCAATTCCTTCTTTAAGCTTTCCATATCCTCCTTTTTGGATAGTTTGATGGAAGCCTATATTGCCTCTAAGTACATGTCTTTCTATATGAGCATGAGGTGGCTTTTGAGCACCTCTTTCTCCTTTAGCAAGTCCCTTCCTTGTCACTTGGTTGAGTTCCAAGACTAGCTTCTAAATCAACACCTTTCTCTAAGACCCTTGAAAGTTTGCTTTAGTCCTTAAGAGTCTACTTGATGTTTTGTAAATTAGTGGTGAGAGCATTGCACACTTGGACTTTTCTTATGCTAATTTCACCAAGTGAACATACTAATAGTGAGTGCACATAGCCATATCTTTTTTATTAGGCCACAAAATCACATGATTATTAGAATGCATGCAATCAAGAAATGGAAATCCAATGCCATGTAGATACCTCAATGGCATGGAAGAGTATACATATCTTAAGGTGGCCCATTTTTTCTTTGGCCTTATGTGTTTTGGATGAACATTGATCATTCACTTGATTCTACCTACAAAGGCATTATTGGATTTTTACAACTTACTTCACTAATTCTAGTTTGTTTTTAATGTTCTCCTTTGGGCTTGCTACTCCCCAGTATTGACTCTTAATCATTTTCTCTTGCTCCTCCAAGATTCCTTTGGTTGTGTTGTTCTCTTGAGTGGCCTCCATGATATCTTAGGTTTCTCCCTTCTTAATTTATTGATATAGTTATTTCTCCTTATCAAGCAACCTCTAAGCCATTTGCCACTCCTTGATGGCTTTGTCCTTATCCTCTTACAACTCTTGATATATGTCTTCAAGGATGGTAGTGGAAACATGCACTCTAGGTACTCTAGGTACCTTAGTGGGGTGGCTAGTCTTTGTTTAGTGTTAGCCATGCCTTTTTATGGTGGGATAATAATGTGCTCTCATCTATTTAGCTTTTTTCTAGAACACCACTTTTGGAGCTAGCTACTTCACTACTACTATGTGAATTTATAGGAAGTTAAGGATCTCTTGAGACATGCTAAGGATGTCATTTTCTCACATGTTTTTTCTTTTCCCTTCCATGTACTTGGTGTTGCTTGCTCCTAAGCTTTTTCTATCCTTTTCTCAATCATTTTGCATGGAGGTCCTTTCTTGTCTCATTTGCTCTTCATTAGTTATTCTAATGGTCCTCCCTTAGTCTTTCTCTTTTGCTCTCTAGGTTTGGGTGGCTTCTTACCCCTTTCTAGACTACTCCAATGTTTCCCTTAGTTTGGCTTTTTCTTGTTGTCAATCAAATTTATCCTTGTTCTTGATGTTTTTGTCTTAACCTATACCTCTTTAAGTTTCTCACTTTCTTTAGAAGTTTTTTCCTTTTTTTTCAAGGCTTCCTTATTCTCACTTTTTTGTTAATCGCTTCTTTGCATTGTTCTTAGTTCTTTGAAGAAATTTGTTTTATGTTCTCCTGTGGGGATAAGACTTTGGTTTAGTGGGCATGGGATATGTGGGTTGTTCAAAGCTTCCCTAATGGTTTGTGTAAGCACACCACCAAATATCATTTTGGCCAATCTAGCTTAAGAGCTCTTTCTCTCATATGAAACACTATCAATATCTACTAAAAACTCCTCTAACCTTGCAGTTTTGTCTCATGTACAATATCCACCTGATAGCGATTTAGATCTTGTTCCTTAATTTTCCCAACCGTAAGGATCTTTAGTATTCTATTCATATGAGTGTTGTACCACATGATTGAGAACATTGTATGAAAGATTTGATATTTGAGTCTCAGGTCTTCATCCTAGATGGTTACAAATGATTCTACGCAAGAGGGTATCCTCTCATAGTAACTTTGATAGCCTTATGACTCTTATCATATGGCTTGCTATTTCTCTTGATTTCCAGTGCTTCCTCCATTATCCTATCTATCAACACTAAATTGGGGTATTCCTATGTGTCTAAGGAAATGCCTTAGTCTCTAGTTTCATGCTTGCTATTCTAGGAGATCTTATAGGGGAGGCCTAGGCTTCACTTTTCTTTTGTGTGGACTTAAATGGGATATTTTGTGGGGTCTTGTCAGCCTTTTGCAAGAAGCTTTCCACTGCCCTTTCATGTGACTTGTCAACCTTTTGTGGGAAACTTTCTGGTGCCCTTTGAGGGGTCTTTTTTGGGGTCATGCTTTGTGCCTCCCCCTCTAAAGTTTTCTAGCCGATTTCATCTTTTACAACCTTTGAGCCAATTTGTTCACCTTGATTTTGTTTTTGGTTTATTCTTTCCTTAGTTGCACCAACCCTTTCCTGTATAGTCCTTTTACCCTTGCACCAAATGGAGGCTCCTTAGTCTTTGCTATAGTTGGCTTCTTAGCTGTAGCAATTGGCTTCTTGGCTACAGTTGGCCACATGGCTAAAGCTAGCTTCTAGCTTCTTGGTTGTAGCTAGCTTCTTGGTTGCATGAGGGTTGCATCTAGTTGCTTAGCAAGAGCTTCCTTCTTAGCTCTAGCCACTCTTTGAAGTTCTAGGTCTTAGAGGGAGTTGAACATATCTTTGAAATATAACTTTAAGTCCTTGAGCCACCCCTAATATTCACACTTTTTCCATCAGCATGTCTCCTATAAACATGATAACTAGTATAATTAATAGTAGTCTCATGAATAAACTTTTTTGAATGCCCCTTTGTAAACTTTGCTTCGCTCATACATGGGCTGTATGAATTAAATGGCCCACACAATCCATATATATTATATCTAACCCACAATGTGAATTAAATGGCCCACATGGTCCACGTATATTACATCTAACCCACAGTCTCATACAACATAGGGAATTTTTTAAAAATTTGGCAGCTCTACACAATGATTATGTCATAATGCTTTGTTGTCAAAGGCTTGAACGGTTTTTCTAGAATCAAAAAATTATTAGAGGGAGGCAAGTCTCTCTTTTGAAATTCTATAATACTAACCTATCTAGCTACACTTTTGAAAAGCTTTTTGTTAAATAAGTATGTCCATCAAATCTACATGCTTTGCATGGAAGAAGTGAGGAGTAAATTCAAGGTGGTCATGTGCTAATTGCCCTTACAACAGTGCTTGTTGAATCTCTAGCCAATTTGGATTACATGCAAAAGTTATGAAAAGAATGGGCTTCCCCAACGTCTTGATACAATTGATGCATGTACCTTGGATTACTAGTGAAAGAGGAAGGAAAAACAATACTCTTACCAAATTTTGCCCCCATGACATGAATATCAACATTGTCAGCACCCCATACTATATGGGCTAAACCCTAATAAAGTTCTACATGCAATGTTTGCTAATTTTGACAATAGCATCCAAGCCTTCATTGTGCAATATTATAGTATGCATCCACCATGAGTTGTTGCAACATCCTTCCTCCTCTCAAAAGACAATCATTTGATTCATTGTGCAATCAAAGATAGCTTGCATAGAACTCTACTTGTATGACACAAACCTTATTGGTTAAGTGTTTTAGAGGCACATCATTTGCTGCATCACTATATGTAATCATCGTTTGCCATCCATCTTTTCCATTTGCAAAAGAAAGATGTATAACATTGGCATATACACCTAATGTAAATTTGAGAATCAGACACACTAGCCCTCTTGTGTGAAGACATGGATATCATGATGTTTGAGCTCACCTTCATGATCATTCCCAGGCACAATTGCAACAATCTCATTTTTTACAAGCACTACATATTACTTCACACTAAGTACCTTAACTGCTATAACAACATAGTCTCGCTAAGTACTAGAACTAAACCAATGCTAATTTTTAAATTAAACTAACCACTTAAAACTAACACCTAACTAACCCCAAATAAGCTAATTAGTTTAATTAGAACTAACCCTTAGATCCAGAAATACATACTAATTAATGATATTTTTTTACATACCTAAACTAATGATGCATGCCTAAACTAAGTACTCTATAGTCCGCAAGCCAAAATAAGATACTAATTAAAAATACTAACTAATAAGAAATTAAACTAGAAAATAATTAGCTCATAATTAACTAACTAATAACTAGTCAAAAATTAACTAGCTAATAATAGTGAAATTAACTAGCCAACTAGTAATTAACTAAATATTAAGTAGTTAAAACTAATTAGGTATTAACTCTTACATGGATGTGTACGAATGTACATGTAAATACATGCGTAAATTAATAAATGGGTAAAAAGTAAGTCTAAGTCTATAAGTCTTAAATTCATTAATTAATTATGCTTTATTCCAATATATTATCGGTTGGTTTAAAAATGTAACTAATTCATTCAAGTCAATGAATTTGTTAGGAATTAAACTATTCATTAAGTTAGTAGTTGGTTTAAACTAGCTAACAACTTAATAATTCATTAAAGCTAACTAATTCGTTAGTTTAATGAATTATTGAGTGGTTAGCTAGTTTAAACTAAGAAACAAACCAATGAATTAAATGACTTAGCAAGTAATGAATACCACAAATTAGTTTAATGAATGCATAAGTTAAAATGAATGATTAAAGCAGTAGTTAGTGTAAGCTAACTAACAAACTAGCACCTAGATTTAGTGTCACATGACCTATATTTGGTGATGGCGAACGTGACCTGACAAGCAACAACAAACTTGACGATGGGCATGTAACACGGTTAGAAAAACGGCATGACAAGCAACTAGCGAGAATTGACAACAGTACACAAGAGTGACCGCCACGCCCCAAAGAGTCTGTGTGTGTGTGCGTGTGCATGTGAGTGCGTGCGTGCGCGCGCGCGCGTGTGTGTGTGTATCAACAATATTTAAGATGAAAAGTACACACAAATTTGTTTCTCATGTCAAGCCCCACCATCGGAATACTTGCCAATAAAAGCATGGATATGAGTATGCCAGTATGTTTGTTGATATGTGTGCTGACATATGCATTGGTAAATGGAGCCCCGAGAGGAACACCAAGGAAAAGGGAATTCTCTTGCAAGAAAATCTATCTTGTAACATCAACAAGCTTGTTTATCATGTTTCATATGATCACAATGAAGAAAAGAACACCAGGCACAACAAATCTTCAGGCAGCATCATGTAGATCTCCCACGGTTTTTAATAGAATCAACCATATTCTTCAATATCTTCACAAAATCCATCAATAAAATAAAGAAAGCAAAGGAATACACCATCTTTGAATGGAAATACATCACATAGTATTCATCTTCGATATCTTCATAGTCTTCTCTCTCAATCTCTCATATACAATCACTCTGTTTGAGTAGAATTGGCTATCTCTGACTCTCTCTCTCTCTCTCCATCAATAATACATCATATCCTCACTACAATCTCTCAAAATCACTCTCAATAATCCTTCTTAGGTCGTGGATACCCCTCCCAAGAGGGATGTCTGATATGAAGAGTCACCAGAGCCACTACAGTGTCCTTTCATAGCTCACTACTGTCACTTCACTCTAGTCTTCACTTGAGTCTTCAGCAGCTACTTCTTCCACTTCTTTCAGCTCTTTTGCACTTGTATTCACCTCTTTCCAAGGCTAGAAAACTTTCCCAAAGTCATACATACATTCCACAGAACACTTACAGAAGCATACAGAACAGTCTACAGAACAGTACCAGAACAGCTACAGTACAGAACAGAACAGAACAAAGACAGAGGCTCTACAGAAGACCTACAGAAGGTTACAGAAGGTCATCAAAACCACATAACTCATAATCAAATCATTCCAAACTCTCACAAACTATTCAATAAGCTTTCTCAATATCTCAATCTTCATCAATCAATACTCCATCCCTCCTTACAGAAGACAATCAGAACAAAACAGACCAAAACAGAGCAAAACAGAAGGTATACAGAACCCATCTGAACCTATCAGAACATCACAGAACCACCAATAAACATCACGATCTTCCAAAACACAATCATTATCATCCAAAACACTCTCAAACCACTTCCAAATCAATCAATCATCTCATAAAATCAACCATTCAGCTCTCAAAAACAACAAAAATCAGCCAAAAAACAAGTCATTTCAACACTCAACAGTAAAAATTTATGGGCACTGTTTTCAATGTATGTAGAGAAATATCCAACTCATATTCTAACAAAAGTAGGGTTTTTATACCAGTGCATATGTTGACATTGACCGAAAGAAATTTGTGGTAGGGAAGGGCCAAATCCTTACTATCCATGTCCAATATATCATGTCAGATATGGAATAGTATATAATCATGTATAGAACCCATTAAAATATATAAACAATGTTTTACTTATCATAACAAACCAAGTACTTAAGCTTTGAATAAAACAATGAACATAGTACTAAGCCTCCAATTAAACCAATTTGAAGATAGCAGCTATACAACAATAACAAATGAATATGTTTAAATGTGAATGACATGAATATAAGTGACATAACTAAATCTATGTAGGAATTAAAACTACCAATTCTAACTAATAGTATAACTAAACGTATGTCTATATATAAAGTAATCCCTCCTTTGTGCACTATTGCAATAGCAAAAGAGACATAGATTATGGATAAACTTGAAGGGAACATAAAATACAATCATCTATAAAAACCAATTACCTATCCTCCACGCACTCATTTCCTCCCCAGTGATGATGCAATCCCATGGCACATCACATACTCTTTCTCCATTTTGGTCACTATATGGCTAGTTTCCCCATACTAGAAAAATAATAGTAGAGACATAATGAATATTAGAGGAAATGGATAGATTACTGAAATAAGCATTAAGATTTTAATTTAGAACAAATATAAGTTAGAGGCTTACAAAGTCTACATTGAAGGATGCCTAACCACTACTAAGATGCAATGATGAGCTAATTGCAACTCATGCGTATGCCATCTCCTTCTGCTACCTCCACCTATTTGGATTTCCCTTCATTTCCTTGCTTATTTTCTCCTGGTACTCTTGGTTACCCTAGGCTTTCATAATCCATTATCATAGGAATCACATGCTTCTAAACAAAGATAGGAGAGGTGTTTCACAATATGCATTTGCATGTAATCATAACAAAATATATATGTGATAGAGGGTTGTGGAAATTGCTAATGGAGAGTGCTTACAATATAATCCATTTTCCCAAATTCGCGATCTCTCCATTTTTCTACTATGTTATGCATGTACAATTGCACAATAAGTTCATATACCCTAGAAATGACAATCCTTTATTTATTGCTTATAATGAGCTAACATGCATGATAGTAGATCAAGTGTGAGAAGCCTAAAGGAGTCACAAGGGGTGGCAGGATCAACAAGCACAATTGTCTGGATATAGGGGTAGGGGAGTAAGAGCTCAATCCAAGGTTGTAATTGCCAAATCTTAGAGAAAAATCTAGTATCGCTCCCCCTGGTGCAAAAGTGGGTGGGGGAGACCATGGTAGCCCAATGGACAAAGGGACTGAAGAAGACACTAATGGTAGTCTGGCCTATGGTGAGATGAGTGAAGAGGACTTTGTTGAGATGATAGTCATTATTGTAATGGTGAGATAGCATCATCACCTCTGCAAGGGTTGTAACTACTAAAGCAGTGAGACTTGAGAGGTGATGAGGATGAATGTGTCGAATGTGTATACTAAGAGAGAACTGCGGCAACTACGACACATGATGTTCATTATGATAAGAATTGACATGCTACATCTAAGGATTTATTATGTGGTCTTAGGGTCCAGGCCAATGATGAAATAATGTATCTCCTCATCTGTCATGTGACGGCTCATGTTGATGAGTGTAGGAGTAACCTATAGAAATAAACAAATTTTTAAAAAATTTCTCTCTACCTCTTTACCCCTCTCTTTCCCCTCAAGTTCCCTATGTGAGCATCTTGTTTTTCCCTTGGTTAGACTAGCCTAAGACTCTCTCCCTTTCCCTTCCTCAAGTATTGGGTTTCTACCTATCTAAGACTATCGCCCAATAGTGTAGATACACTAGCCACGACTAGACTTTTCCATATGACTTTTCCATATGAGCTTTACTTATGTGACAACAAATCTAAGCCAAAGTAATTTTTTCCTTTAAAGTAATTAGAAACGTGGTGGAGAGGCTGTGAGAAAGACCACAATATGCTCAAAAAATCAGGTTGTAGGGTGGCCTCTACAATGCTTGACCCCCAAAACCCACATAAGAATCCACTCCTCCAACTCAAGAAACCCCAAGAATCACAAATGAGGCACACAAAGGATAGCATTATCTTCATCATCTTCAAGCTCTCCCTCTTTCATTAGATCAAACAAGAAAGCACAAAGAGACAACAAGAAAGTTATGCCCAATGAATGAGAGAGAGAAGAAAAGAAGTGTGTAATAGTTGATAAAGGAGAGGGAAGGAAGTTGAAACTCCCCCAACCACCTTTCCCAAAAAATTTCACAACTCTTCAATTCCACCATTTCATAATTCTTTTAAGTTTTTGTTTTACATGGTTTTTTTAGACCTTACATAGAAGGTTTCTCCATTGATAATAAAAAAACTTCTCAACCTTCCAAATATTGAAAAGAAACACACACATAAGGCTATGACTTTATAATTTATGGTCATGCCTTTTACAATGCCTTGCTTGAGATTTTCCAATTCACAAGACTAAATAATCAAATTACATGAAATATGTTGATAAGGATTATTTTTCTACACATATTTGGGGGGTATCACTTGGCTTTAATATATTAGCCATTAGATGGATTAGTTTTAAGCAAAGTAACCAAACTATAATCTTTCATCTCTTTCCCTTAAGCAACCAAACCATAGATCTCATAATTTTCTCTTTCTATCTCTCACTTGCATACAAATTTCATGATTAAGTAACTAAAAGTTGACAAAAAAATGTGTATTATCATTTTCTATATTTATCTTGAGCTTGCACTCGCACATTTAGAATTTTCACTTCAATTTGTCACAAGAAAGCTCAAAATCTAGATTTCTCATGCAAATATACAAAAACAACAAATCTTACCTTGAATCCATGGCTTTTCTCAATGACAGTATAGTGGATAAACTTTTAGAAGAGACACAAGCAAATAAAGCCCTTACCATAGTGTTTTTGTTGCCTTCACCCTCAATACACATTATAAACTATACAAAGTGAAGAAATATTTCACTTGTAGGGTAGCTTTAAATTACATGTAACTATGTCAAAATATATGATGCAATATGGGTCAGTATTTGCTCTAAAATATGCATCGATATCTCAATCAAAATATGCATCAAAATATTTAACCATGTGTAATCGATGCATATATCGACAATTATTCCAATGATCTTAGCATGAAATAGAGATGATAATACCGAGAATAGTTTTTCTTTGCATTCTGGTCATAGAAAACTCCTATCGGTATCCTCGCTATTTGTTGTAGTGTGAAGAAGTCATTCTAGGTGTGTGTGTGTGTGTGTGTGTGTGTGTGTGTGTGTGTGTGTGTGTGTGTGTGTGTGTGTGTGTGTGTGTGTGTGTGTGTGTGTGTGTGTGTGTGTGTGTGTGTGTGTGTGTGTGTGTGTGTGTGTGTGTGTGTGTGTGTGTGTGTGTGTGTGTGTGTGTGTGTGTGTGTGTGTGTGTGTGTGTGTGTGTGTGTGTGTGTGTGTGTGTGTGTGTGTGTGTGTGTGTGTGTGTGTGTGTGTGTGTGTGTGTGTGTGTGTGTGTGTGTGTGTGTGTGTGTGTGTGTGTGTGTGTGTGTGTGTGTGTGTGTGTGTGTGTGTGTGTGTGTGTGTGTGTGTGTGTGTGTGTGTGTGTGTGTGTGTGTGTGTGTGTGTGTGTGTGTGTGTGTGTGTGTGTGTGTGTGTGTGTGTGTGTGTGTGTGTGTGTGTGTGTGTGTGTGTGTGTGTGTGTGTGTGTGTGTGTGTGTGTGTGTGTGTGTGTGTGTGTGTGTGTGTGTGTGTGTGTGTGTGACAATAGCTTATGTCGGTTATCTCCTTCATTGGAGTTGAGAAGGGTAGTAAGTTCGGTAGTACATTTTTTGTCTTAATGTGTATATCTTGAGTTTGTCAATTTCTCATGGCTACAAGGCCATGGGGGTTGGTTGTCTGAGAGTGCAAGGCACAATAGATATTGTTATGTAAGTGAGGCACTATCATGCCCATTTTAGGCCACCCCAACCAGTGGTGCATTTGTGGGGAGTTGCTATTAGTGGTGGCTAAAGTGCCATGGGCTAGTAGATTTAAGGTTACATCAAGTTTCATGAATGTCAAGTCTAGTGACTTAAAAGGTCCTAATAATAGCCTATTGATCAGTTGTGGATTGGGGAGGTTTCTTGTTGGCCAATGAGCCATGTTATTAAATTTGTGCCCCACTAACAATCTCACAATTGTGTGTGAGACATTGTGGGTTAAATTCTCATTTAAGTTTCATGGGAAGAAAATTAGTGCCTATTGAGCACCTTACTGCTTTAAAGGAATTTCAAAGAGTCATAAGCTCACTTTTGTCTCAAACTAGAAGTGGTCTTGAGTCATCCACACATTATATCTTATTACCTGATTTGGTCCCACATCTTGAGATCATCTTAGGGATATATCAGGACCTAGATTCCTTGCATGTGCAAGGAAAACCCCTTTTACAAAAGTAAAGGATATCAAGATTCAAATATAAATATCCTTTAACTAATAATGGTGCAGCTACAATTGACGTAGCCCCTTTTTCACACCAGTTCTTATGGATACAATGTAAAAGGAAGAGGTAGTAATGCATACATTTATAATGAGCAAAAGAGTGACATCCATATGTATGTCTAGACCACCACAAACCAAGTCACCTATAAAGACTTGGATAATTTTGTGATAATTCCTATGATCAGGACTAAGTGTCCTTCCCTATTTAGAAATTTTTGTACAATCTATGGTCTTCCTAAAGAGGACCCTATGATACACATAAAGGTTTTCAATTTATCATGTTTTTCTAGTGGGCTTGATAATACCCAAAAATTATTGTGGTTCTTTAGTAACTTTAAGGGGGATGCTTTTTAGTGGTATAGAAACCTACGTAGAAGAACCATAGCTTTAATCCAAGAGCTTTACGAACCATTTTTGGACAAATTCCAAAAGACCTTACCCATTGATCAAGTGCTAGGAAGTCTTGCCTAGAGGCATGCTTTTGGTAATACTAAGTCATACATAATTGTGTTTGATTATGTGTTTCCCAAGTGTAGTCAATTCCTAATAGTGTATTTCATGCTTCTATTGTGGGTGAATTAAGAGAACTTTTTTATTAAAGGAATTTGGATGCATGGCATTAGAACGAATTTCTCTTCTCCTTTTGATGAAGCAATGGGTGAAGCTACAACAAGGACATTAAAAGAAATAGTCCCTAGCATAATAAAGAAGAGGAGTAGGAGGATGCATTTAGAATCCTTAACTCAATGTGTTTCTAACCCTCCACAACAAGTCTCCTTGGGTGATAATGTAGTAGGTAACCAAGGAACTGCATTGACTAGTAGACAAAAGACACATTCTAAGTATATATGGTAGCCTAAAAGTCTTGTTAGAGAGGGAAATGCTATAACTAATAGCTTAAAGAATGAGCTAAGTATATATAGGTTGGAGAGACAACTCATATACTTAATGTAGCTTGTTCTCAAGCTCCATGCCATAAAAGTGTCCAAGTGGGAGACATTGAATCATTGTTCAAGGGAGATATTAGCCCAACCTTTTATGGAACCTTGCAAGGTCCTTGTGGATAGTGGTCTAGACCTGATTGTGTCATTAGGCAATGATATTATAGATTATAAGCCTAAATTAATTGATGTATATGATTCCCTAAGTACAAGTTCCCTAGCTCATACCTCATTGGGATATGAAATTTAAAAAAGATAAGGTATTATGTGAGCTTGGCTTTTTTTTCAATGGGCATCCATGTCTAGATATTAGTAATATGAAACTTGGGACTTTCATCTCTAGAAATACCCCAAATTCAAGTGTATGTCAAATAGTAAAGGGGCTTGACTAAAAATCCAACTATGCATATCTAAAGGTTCAAAAACATAAGGCTCCTTTGTATGTGGACCTCTTAAGATGTCTAAGGGATTACACTTAGAGAGTGCAACATTAGAAGGCCCTTATGGGTGTATGTTTAGTTTAAGGTCTCTTGGGGCCAATCCACTTCAAGACTAATTAGTATGGTTAGGTTTAGAACTAGGCTTGAAGAATATAGTGTTTGTGATCCTTGTTGCTATTTATGATACGTATTATTTTATAAGGCCCATTCACCTTTGATATCATAGTTGAACATAATATTAGTTCCTAGGGACCAAGAAAGTTCTTTTTAGCATTATGTTATTGAGGTTGTACCATTTCATTTTATCTCATTAGGCCAAGAGGGTATTTTTTTTTGTTTGAGTGCAAGTATTTCTACTCCTCTTCTACAATGTGTGCTAGTTTTTGAGTTGCATGTATAGGATTTTTTGTCTCCATTTATTAATAGGTTTCAAGTGTTGATATGTAGATTCTCTTTGGTAATAGGTGTCTCAATCACCTTGCTTCTACATTGTTTGTTGGTTGTTTTGTTAAGATGAGGGGTAAAGACTATACGATTTTATACATGTATTTAATGCCAAACCTTGAAGTTGGGTTTAGGAAGCCTTACTAGGAAGGATGCAACTCTACCTTTCTCTCTCCTAAGGATGTTCTTGAGTAAAAAAGAGTGTCATTTCAAGCCATCCCTAATGAGAAATGGGTGCTTGAATTCCTTTTGTAAGGCAACTAGATTGGGTTTGGATCTCTAGTTGGGTTTCTTGTCATGATAAATTCCTTCTAAATGTAGTGAGGGAAGGATGTTTGACAATAGAATAAAGTAAATGTTACATCCATTAAAAAGAGTAAAAAATGAAAGCTATATGATATTTATTCCCTTTCAAAGTCTTGGTAGGTTCCTAGGTTTGAGCCACGCTTGGGGTTTATCCCCTACCCTTCTTGGGATGAGAACTAGTTGTGGGATAAAAATGAAGTAAAAGTTGTTGAGAATCAAGCTCATGATCAATATCACCGACATGACTGACCTTATCTAGACAGTTGTCATATTAGCTGTCACTCTCCATGTGTGTTGTAATAACTGAGACAGTCAACTGACTCAACCACAGTTAGTGGTACGATTGGTTGTTAATGACCTAGTGTGTTTTTCAAGTATGTGTGATTAGACTTTAGTAAGAATTATGGAATAATGAGAATTAGAGAACAATGGGAGTTCACAACTCTCTGTTATAGCTCCATGTCTTTGTCTCTCTCTCTCTCCCTCTAAATCTTGAATAAAATTAATATCCATACGTTATGTTGCTAGATCCTTGTAGGTTCTTGGGTGTGACTCAAGTCTATAGCCCATGCCTTGACCTCCTTGGGCATGGTTAAAATATATAAGAATGACAAGCCATTCCCACTTCTAAAATATGAAATGCATGTTAATGGACCAAAAGAAAAATAAAGGGACAATAATTGGGCTTGAGTGTATTATCTTTTTGCACCCGAGAGAGCTTATTTAGGGGCTTCACTAGTTTAATGTACGTGAGAGGACTCCTAAGTATGTGATAGGTTACTAAGGGGTTTTCTCTAGTTCACTCAATGTAGAGGGGAGTTATACTATGATATCCCCTTTGTTAATTATCATCCTTGACTCCAACATCTTGGTTGTTTTCCATGTGTATGGGATAGAGTGCTTTTATTTTTTACATTTCTAGTTGATCTCCTTATTATTTGCTTGTCAATATGCTTTCACATATTATTTTATTTTATAGGTTTACCTTGTGGATTCAATGAGATGCCTCATCCTATCCCATGGTCACCAATGAAATCCAAATTTATGGACAATATTTCAAAATTTTTTATTGAAGAATTTTATAAGACTTGCATAAATCTTAAAGGTAAAAACACTCAAGAAAGCTAATATAACATATGCAAGCACTTCAAACCCAAATCCGTGACAAGGCTCAAGCTAGATTTGGTGCTAGCAATCAAGTATCAAAGTGACTTGACCACATCAAAACAGCATGTTTTCACAAAGTATTAATGTCAAAATAACCATAGGAAATGAGAAATGGAAGGGAGATATGCAAAATGAGATGAAAATATTTTTCTTTTCGAATGAAATTATAGTGCATTTTGATTTTTGAAGAGTTGTGGTATCATATAGTTGTGTGATTAAGAAAAAAGCATGAATAAAGAAGCATTCCTTCATGGCGCTTTCCTCTTGGGATCTTTCGCATTAAATGCACCATGAATTACATCAAATGTATACATATTCTCAACCTTGTCATCAAAACCTACATGATGATACCACTCTTGATTGATATTATAAAAGAGTTGGAATTTTGAAAATCTATTTTTTCTCTCTCTCCTAGAATTTCTCTCTCCCTCTCTCTCCTTAGGCCTCATATACATAAGTCATATTCACACACATAAAAAGAGATGCATAATTGAGAGGGATTTATGACATGATTACAATTGTTTGATCTAATAATAATAACACATTATGACCTTTGAGATTTTACATTAATAATATTAAAATTAGTGTTAACTAGATAGAATTGGCTATGCTAGCCATCCCTTCACGTATATCTCATATCCCAATAGGCCTACCAAGAAAAATGTGTCTCCTAGAAAGCCCATCGAGCTATTGGAGAAGCTTGCCAAACATGAAAAAAAACCTATATAAGTAAAGGATGCCCGCTGTATTTATCTTTTTTCTAGCTGCTAGGTGAGTTTCTAGGGGAGTGCATCCCTTTTGGTGAAGGACTCTCTTATTAAAAAAAACCACAAGAGTATCCCATGTATTGAGTGGATGGTTCTAAGAATATTTCAATGATCCAAGTTCCATTTGTTCCATAGAGATACTTAGAACAAGAATCAAAGCATGTGCTAGACAAGATTAGGTTACTTATTCTAATGTGAGCAAGAGGTAATCCTTGATTATCTACTAGTGTTGGTTCTTGTGCTTTAAGAGAATTTGGAAAAATCACAAAGTTCTTTATATCTTGGGTATTTGGTCCTCTTATGGATGCAATTATCCTAGAGATGAAGCCTCGATGATGAAGCACTAGGCTAGACAATAGAAAAAAAAAGATGTGGAATCTTTTCTTAATGGACCAACAATCTAGCTTATAGTTCATGGTTTGGTTGTTGTTTAGTGCTGATTGGACATTGTCCCTCATGGAAAAAATTAGTCTATCATAGTTTATTATCCATCGATTTAATTATTTACTTTAATATCATGCTTATTCCTTGAAGTTGTATTTAATTTCATCATTTCATTTGCATATTCTTAGGTCTTCTATTGCATTACATTCAAAGTTTGTGTGCGTATAAGCATAGTTACTTATGCAATATAAATATGTGTACATACACATGTATTAGTGCATGTTTACCGAAGAGAGTTAGCCCTAAGAGAGGTGGTCAATATTGGATGCATGCTTTCAATGTAACACATCAAGAGCCTCATGAGAATGCTTTATTAGAAATTGAAGGAGGTGCTCTATAATTTACAAGCCTCTATTCCCATTCCATGTGCTACCCAACTATAGTACTTTCTATACGGATTGGATTCTAAAATCCAAGTTTGATTAAGTAGTGTTCCTCTTGCTAATATAGATACTAACATTACACAAGTGGAGGAGATAGAGCCATGATTACAAGTAGCCTATGCATCTAGGGAAAAACTCTATTCAAGTCTAGGTCCTAGCAATAATTTGGCATTAACTACAGCTAGTGGAGGTCAAGGTGTGATAAGGACACCCATGACCAACTCTAATGTAAGAAGAAGTGTGATACAAAATGTACCTATGTTGCTAGCTTCTCCTAATGCTACTATGCCAATGGCTAGCCAAATGGTTCCGTTAAGTAGTGGAAGCCAAATGATGAATCCCAATGTAGTGCCAACCAATTAGCCACTAATACTAACTAGGTGGTTAGGTCATCGAAACATCGAGAAAATGATTACAATTATGAGTCTAATGTGTTGAATATCCTTAGGGAAGTCAAGGACATGATGAAGCATTATACTGACATGATATCTAAATAGATATCTAAACAATATAGATATATAGCCATAGAACAAAACTTAATAGGAAATCATTGCTTTAAAGAGGGTGGTCTATTAAGGTTTAGCTATAAATAGTATGGTGGTCAAAATTTCCCTTAAACTTGTCCCAATGTTAAATGTGACATATGTGAGAAGTTCGACAACTTAGTAGCACTTTCTAGAGCAAGATTAGTTCCCTTAAAAAAGGAAGTAGACGATCAACTCCTATCAAAAATGGAGGAAAAGGAAATAGTCTTTAGCAAGATGAGGGATTGAAGTAAATTTTGCAGAGAGGAAAGGTTGTAGTGGAAGAATTGCCTAGTGGTAGTGGCATAAGTTTGATAGAAGCAGTGCATACAAAAATGTGTGTATACAAAAATGTCAAGCCAAAGCTTCAGAGTATGCTAGTTTTTGAGGACTTTGAAGATGACATAGATGAAGCTAATGCAGTGGCAATCAATGCTGAAAATGAAGATCTTGAGGAGGACATTGGACAGGAGTACTTTTATGATCCAGCCGACTCTTTTCCTTTTGATCCAGGTGGAGATGTTCCGTTTGATCCTGGTGGATCTTGTGATGAGTCGCTTGTTGCCACTAATTGTTCTATCTCTATGGATGCTTGGACGGGATCTAAGAGCCCTAATACACTTCGTATGAAGGGAAGCATATGTGGAAAGCCAGTGTTCATCCTGATAGATAGTGGCAGTACTCACAGTTTTGTCAATAAGTCCATCATGGACAAGTTAAATTGTGTTCCCACAGACTTACAGCAACCCATTAGAGTACAAGTGGCTAATGGTGAAGAAGAAATCAGCACACAGATTTGCCCACAGGTTTCTTTGCAGTTGGCTGAAAATTTTGAAGTCAAAGTAAACCTGATCACTTTGGAAATGGGGCCCATAGATATTGTACTTGGTTGTGATTGGTTGATGACATTAGGCAGGATCACTATGGATTTCTCACAGTTGTATATGGAGTTTTTCTCCAATGGACAGCTCATCCATTTACAGGGAATTCCTAGTAGATCTGATTTTCAGCTTATCACCATTCAACAACTCAAGAGAGAGTACAAGAAGCGCTCACAGATATTTGTTTTGCATTTGAACAAAGAAACACAGGATCAGCCCAATAATTCAGCAAACCATCCAGCCTTGACAGCTCTTCTTGAGGAGTAAAGAGATTTGTTTGAAGTACCTACTTCATTGCCTCCTAAGAGAGCGGTGGATCACCCCATTGATTTGGAGCCTAACTCAAAGACAATCAATAAGCCACCTTACAGACTATCAAAATTTGAACGAGAGGAAGTAGCCAAGCAAATCAAAGAGCTTCTTGAAATGGGATTCATTGAACCAAGTTCTTCACCTTATGCATCTCCAGTCCTGTTAGTCAAAAAGAAAGATGGATATTTCAGAATGTGCATTGACTACAGGGATCTCAATAAGATAACAGTGAAGAACAGGTATCCTGGGGCTCGATTTTTCACGAAGATTGATTTGAGATCAGGGTATCATCAGATTCGCATGAGAGAGGGTGATGAAGTCAAGACTGCGTTTAGGACTGATCGTGGGCTCTATCATTTCTTGGTGATGCCATTTGGGCTTACAAATGCTCCAGCTACCTTTCAAAGCCTGATGAATAAGATCTTGCAACCTTTCCTCTTCCAGTTTGTCTTGGTGTTCTTTGATGACATCTTGATCTATAGCAAGACTTTACAGGATCATTTGTCACATATGAGGAAGGTTTTTGATGTGTTGAGACATCATAGGCTTTTTGCTAAGGAGAAGAAGTGCTCTTTCATGCAGACTGAAGTGGAATACTTGGGGCATATAGTCAGTGGAAAAGGAATACAGGCTGATTCCAAGAAGGTGCAATGCATAAGAGATTGGCCAACGCCTACTAGTACTACCTCTCTTAGAGGATTTCTTGGTCTATCTTCATTCTATCGCCGATTTATAAAGCATTATGCGGCAATTGCAGCTCCTTTGACTGACAGGTTGAAGAAAGAGGCTTTCTTTTGGGATGTTCTTGCAGATAGCAGCTTCAACCAGTTAAAGGAACTACTTACTTCTGCTCCTATCCTAGTATGCCCGGATTTCTCCAAAGAGTTTACTATACAGTGTGATGCTAATGGCCGTGGCATTGGGGTTGTTTTGCTTTAGGAGCATGGAGTAATTGCAATTGCATTTGAGAGCTGTAAGCTTACAGATAAGGAGATGGCCATGAATGTTTATGACCAGGAAATGTTGGCTATCCTGCATGCAATCAAGAAATGGCACCATTACTTATATGGCAGCCGATTCAGAGTACATAGTGATCATCGGGTACTCAAGTATTTCCTTACTCAGTCAAATCTCACTTCAAAGCAACGATGATGGGTAGCTACATTACAGAATTATGACTTTGACATCACTCATACAAGGGGCAAAGATAACATAGTGGCTGATTCTCTTTCTCGTATGTGGGCCTGCAAAGTGTCAGCCATGACAGAACTACATAATGATTGGATTGAAGAATTACAGGAGGCCTATCTTTTAGATGAGGAATTCAGCCAAATCTTTTAGAAATTACAGCAAGGTCTTATGGAAGAAAATTCGCATTACCAGCTTAAAAATGGTCTTATTTGGTGGAAGGGCAAGATTGTTATTCCCTCTACTTCTTCTTTCAAGCGGAAAATTATGGAGGAGTTACATTCTTCGCCTTTAGTTGGACACTTGGGAGTTTTCAAGACTTATGACAGGATAAGCAAAAGCTTTTATTGGAAAGGACTGTGGAAAGATATCAAGGACTTCGTTATGAAGTGTATGCCTTGTCAGCAAAATAAGGATAGCACCCATAAGCCTGGAGGTTTGTCACAGCCATTGCCTATCCTTACGGGTAAATGGACTCATATTACTATGGACTTTATCACTGGCTTACCTACTACTAAGAAGGGGTGGAATAGTATTTATATGGTGGTTGATAGACTCACCAAAGCAGCTCATTTTATCCCAACAAAAATTCAGTTTACTGCTTCTCAAGTGGCCAATCAGTTTATGGAGCATATTTTTAGACTACATGGATTACCACAGGTGATTGTCCATGATAGGGACTCAAAGTTTATGAGTAACTTCTGGCAAACGGTATTTACATCTATGGGCACTAAGTTGGCTCCATCTACAGCTTATCATCCCCAAACTGATGGACAGACAGAGAGAGTTAATAAATGGTTGGAGACTTATCTTCGCCATTTTTGCTATGATGTCCAAACCTCATGGGATTCTTGGTTACACCTGGCTCAGTTTGCTTACAACAATTCCACTCATGCGAGCATAGGAGTTTCACCCTTTGAGGCTTTGTATGGTTACAAGGTGCCCTTACCCACAGTCATCTTTAATGAAAAGATCAATCCTCATGGGAAGGAAGAGTTGGAAAGAATGCAAACCCTTCTTCAGCAATGCAAGGTGAATCTAAGGAAGGCTCAAGATCAAATGAAGATGTATGTTGATGAGAAGAGGAGGCCTTTAGAGTTCCAAGAAGGAGAGTTGGTTTTGTTGAAAGTGCCCAAATCCAAGTACTCTACATTGAAAGATGGATCCAGTAATAAGCTTGCCCACAGGTTTTATGGCCCTTACAGGATCCTTAAGCGGATTGGATATTTGACATACAAACTAGAGCTTCCCTCTTCTACAAAGATTCATAACGTCTTCCATGTTAGTCAGCTCAAGCCCTATTATGGTGATCCAGTGGATATAGTTGATGAGCTGCCACCTATTGATGAAGATGGTCTTGTTCAGTACATCCCAGAGGCTGTTATAGGTCAGCACGAAAAGAAGCTTCGATCACGTTCTATTGTGGAATATTTGATCAAATGGAGAGGTTTACCATCTGAAGAGGCTTCTTGGAGACCTGATTCTATATTGGATGAGTATCCATACTTGAGGGAGACATTGGTGTGGCTGAAGCCTATTGCTTATGGAGCTAGTATTGATGCAGACCGGTTCAGGATAGCACGCTATTTTAGAACAGTTTTTATCGTATCTAATTTTCAGAATTAAGCTATCTACATGGGCTTAAAGTACTCTTCAAGAGCTTCGTTTTGATATATGGTACATCTCATTTGGACACTTCTATCAAAAGTTATGGCAGATTTGGTCCAGCAGGGACTGTTTATTCAGCAAGCTGTCTACTTTGTTCTGGGACTATTTGTTGAAGACTTTATGGCTCCATTTGCTTCTGAAGTACTTCAAATCATGTATATAGTTGGGCCTTACTTCCGTTCTTCAAATTCAGCTCTTGTAATGGTCATTCTTCATTCATTTCCCATTTGTAAAGCTGTAAAACAGAGCAGTACTCTGTTCTATCCATCTCCTCTCTAGTTGTTTCTAGGTTTGTTTTTGAGGACAAAAACTTTTGGGAAGGGATGGATTGTAAGAAGCTGGGAATAGCAAATAAGTGTTAATAATGTTGATATTATGCCATGTCACACTGACATTGGTATAAAAGGAGAGAAGATGTAATTTTTCACATCTTTTTGGCACATTAATACAATTACAGACTTTCTCTCTCTTCTTGCTCACAGCTTCTATGGCTTCCCCTTCTTTCTTGTCTTTCTCTCTCTAAATCTAGTCTTTCTCTCTTCTCGTCAGTCTTTCTCTCTCCTCTGCAGTCTTCTCTCTCCTCCTTCTCTCTCCCTGGTTCTCTCTCTGATAGAGTAGCCCCCCATAGCCCTCACCTTGCTAGTGCAGCATCACATTATGTGAAATAGGCCCTTTTTTTAGTAGCAGCTCACATTTTTCATCTCATATAACATATCTTCTTCATTGGGTAGTTATACAAGCACTTATATACTTAGTTTTGATGCTTGGCATTGATCCTTCCAATCTTGGCATTCAATTTGAGTGCTAAGCTTCAGTTTTGGACTACTATAATAGTCCACAAACTGTCATAAAACATGGCAACACTTATCTTTGATGTCTACACTCATTGCCATTGGTTGGATGATACTCGGTTATGCCCTGTTGATGCTTATATATTTGGGGATGGTATGCCATTGCTTGGAGTTGATTTTGGACTGAATTAATCACTTCATTTACTTCATTTTTGATGAGGTTCGCTGGCTGGAAATATAGGGCAGCACTCTATTTGATGCTTCTATGGGGTTAGCTTTGTTGGTCTTATGATGCCCGGCTATGTTCGTGTGATTTCTCCATGTATGGGAATGCTATGCTCATGTTATGGGTTGGAGTTGGAGCTGATTTTGGTACTGAAATAGCTTGGTTTGACAGTGTATTCACTACTATATATAGCAGGGCTAAACCACTTTTAATAGGGATTTTATATGCCTATTGCTTCTAGCTATGATTCAGGTGTTCTACATGCACTACTGATGTGTACCATTGATGTAATACATTGGTATATCATATACCCATGATTTGAGGTAGCTTTGAGCTTAATTTGAGGAATGATTTATTTAGTTTTGATAGCGAATTTATTGCTGTGATAACCCGGGTGGCTGAAGCCCTATTCGGTCAGTGTATGCTCTACCTATTGGTCATGGGTGCTTCCCAAGTGACTCATATGACTACATGGATGTATACGGAGGTTGGCACATGTCTTGTATTGCTCCAGAATGCCTTTTGAGCTTCAATCGAGCTTTGTCTTGGTTGGCATTTGATTGACATTGGTCTATAGTGGCATGATTTGTGACAATCATTATGCCTATGTTCGGTACATGCTTTGATGCATATGTAAAAAATGCATGCTTCTTACATTGTCTGTGTTTAATTGCCACTTGGAGCTTCAGTTGGGCATTCATTTGTATACTTTGGAGCTCTTGGATGCTTCTTTGGGTTGTCAAAGATTTGACATTGACCGTTACATGATGTACTGGATGTTATAGGTGATGCTTGACTAATCCCTTGCTTTGGATGCTCCATTGATATACTGTCTTGGCTCCATGATGCCTTATGTATTCACATGCTATCTTTGAGCTTGGTTGCTCAATTGACATCAATATTTCTGCCAGTGGGAGCTTCATGCTATCTCTGGATATTAAAAAGCTTATGGTTTATATAGTTTATCTTCTTGAGTAGATGAAACTGGGATCTCTTGCATGTCTATGCTGTTGATAGATACTTGTCTACATTGGATGCTTTTGGACTGATTTGATCTATCTTCTCTTTGAGTGCACATCAACCTTTGTCAGGTCTTATCAGTGATGGCATACACTTATCTTGGCTTACTCTTTGAGCTCTTTATGCCAGGGCGTGTATCCTCCTAGTGGCATCAATTGTTCTAACACATTTGGGTGTTTGGCTCATGGTTCTTGGGTGCTATAGTGTTTGTTACATGCTCACTTCATGCATGATATGACTTGGCAGTCATACTTGACTTTGAATCACAGTTAGCTCATTATTTGCTCTCTTTTTCTCACTGCTGTGATTTATTATAACAAGCTGTTTTATGCAGATTGTGATGTATTTATTGAGCTTAATCATGTCATTTTGATGTACTTATGGTACTATTTGGTGGACAGTTGGTCATTTTAGTAGTTTCTCTTATTTTTAGCTTGTTTTGGCAGTGGTTTTGGCTTGTTTATTGCTAATTACAACATGCCATTTTCTGCATAGTCTGCCTCTGTTTGACTCATTATGGTTGGTCATATCAAAGATACAGATTTGTTAACATTGCCAAGTTGGATGGAACCCACTATGGCTACTGAAAGTCTCAAATATGGCAAGTTTTGGTGTAGAAATTGCAGATTAAGCCACTAAGAAACAAAGGTATTAAACTCAAGAACATGTATGATGATGACTAGGCTGATTTAGATGCACTATGCAAGTCCAATATCATTTTATCACTCTTTGAAGAGGTCCACAATAATGTTATTGAAGATGAATATCAGAGTGCATGCAATCTATGGGAAAAGATTTAGGAACTTTATGCAAAGCAGAGCCATGCTTTGTAGATGTATTAGCTTAAACAGTTGATGGATCTCTGCATGAAGGAGGGGACCCCTTTGACTGCTCACTTTAGCTAGTTTCATTCTATAATGAAGAATCTGCTTCAACAGGGTATTGAAATTTAGGATAATCTACATCCTTTGTTTCTACTTGGCACTTTACCCGAGTCTTGGGATGTATTTTGCACTGCGATCTGTACCAACAAACTTGATGGGCTAAAATTGAAAGATATAGAGAGTGCTCTTTTGACTAAAGAAATTAATAGGAAAAACAATGATGCTTCCTGCAATTCACATGCTTTATCCGTTAGAGGCAGCAAAAGTGGCAAGATAGATAATGATTGTCATGGGAAGGACTCTCATAAGTCTCAATCCAAGTCATGTGGACGTAGCAATTCTTGTGGATGTAAGTCAGATCTTACATGCCATTATTGTGGGAAAGTAGGACACATATAGCCGCAGTGCTAAAAGATGCATGATGACAAGTGCAAAGAGAAAAGGGGAAAGAAAAAGTGCTGAGGAAATCCAATGATCGCAACATTATACCTGCAAAGTTTAGCCTAAAGATTGAGGAGATAAATGTCATGGAGCTTGAGGAGCTCGATGGTGACTACATCTTAATAGCCTCTTCATGTGATGCCTCTTAGCTAACCGAGGCTCAGTCTATGCATGCACAGTGTTGGCTCTTGGATTCGGGTGTGTCTTTTTATGTGATCCCCTACCGTGAGTGGTTTCATACTTATCGCAGATTATCTGGTACTGTGTGCATAGGTGATGATCGGTCTCTTGCTATTGTTGGCATTGGTGATGTCACTTTACAATTTTTGGTAGCACTTTTTTTCTGCATAATGTACGCCATGTACTCGCCCTAACTAAAATCCTTATGTTTGTTGTGCAGCTTGATGATGCAGGTTATCATATATGCTTTGGTGATTTTGCGTGGAAGATAACTCATGGTGGCAGGCTTGTTCTTCTTGCAACAAGTGCCAAGTCTGGCAATCTCTACCCCTTGGTTGTATGTAGTACTATTGACCATGTTTTGTTAGCGGGTTCTATCCCACATGTATCTCTCTGCTGACATGCTTGTCTTGGGCATATGTCAAGTAGTAAGGGAATGAACTTTGTAGTATCTTCCGCCTTTTGACTACTCGCATTTTGAGTCATGTGATCATTGTTCATATGGTAGGGAGACTTGGAATTCGCATAAAAAGTATGGTATTCCACACATGGGTGATCCTTTGGCTCTTGTGCATTTAGATGCATGTGGATCCATGCCCTGTCAATCATTAGGGGGTGTGAAGTAGTTTGTCACATTTATTGATGATTATTCACATAAGGTTTGGGCTTATCCCATAAAGTAGAAATATGATATCTTGGCCGTCTTTCAGCATTGGCTTGCTCTCATCGAGAATCAATTTGGGCATAGGTTCAAATGCCTAAGGACCGATATCAGGGGTGAGCACATCTCTCACGTGCCTTTGAATAGTTTTGTGATGATGAGCAGGGTATTAAGTATTAGTTGACCACCCCTTACACCCCTCCCTAGAATGGTATGGCTGAGTGTATGAATAGGACTATCTAGGAGAGGATTCACAGTATGCTTAGCCAAGCAGGCTTACCACAACATTTTGGGTTGAGGTAGTCTCACTACTGCCATGCATCTCATTAATAGGTGACCTTCTAGTGGTATTGACTTACAGGTTGCAGAGGAGGTATGGACAAGAAAGCCTCCCTCATATGCTCATTTTCCTATCTTTGATGTGAGGCCTTCTGCCATGTGCCTAAGGACGAATGTAATAAGCTGGATCCTAAAAGTGTGAAATGCATTTTCTATGGAGATGTAGGTGAGATGAGATATCATATTTGGGATCCACAGGAGCAAAAAGTGATTCGCAGCCATGAGGAAAAAATGCATATGCAACCTGGGAAAGTGGTTGAGATACGCAAGGTTATCTTTCAGGAGGAGCCCCTTGCTCTCACATAGCCAGCTAGACATCCTGCACCAGCTGCAATCGATCCTCATGGCCAGGATGTTGGACAAGTAGCACAACTTACATTGAGGCATTCTACTAGAGATAGACAACCTCCTGTTATGAGCCCCATATATTATATCATTGTTACAGATGCAGGAGAGCTTCTCACCTATGATGAAGCTATGTGCAGGGGTGATAGTCACTCCTAGGAGAGGGCTATGTAGTCTGAGATTGACTCATTGCATATGAATCATACATGCGATTTAGTTTTCTTGCCTAGTGGCAAGAGGGTTTTGCCTTGCAAGTGGGTCTACAAGTTGAAAAGTACCCCTGGACACCCCAGGACGATATATAAGGCTAGATTCGTAGTAAAGGGTTTTAAGTAGGAGCATAGTGTTGACTTTGATGAGGTCTTCTCTCCTATGGTTAAGATGACCACCCTACGCTTTGGTTGCAAAACTTGATTTGGACTTGTATCAGTTGGATGTCAAGACAGCTTTTTTACATGGGGACTTGCATGATGAGATATATATGGAGCAGTCTAAGGGCTTTCTATAGCCTGGCAAGGAACACTTAGTGTGCAGATTGAGAAAGAGTCTTTATGGTTTGAAGCAGGAACCTAGGGAATGGTACCACAAATTTAATGCATTCATTTAATCACACAGGGCTACATCCGTAGTGCTATGGATCCGTGCTTGTACATGAAGAAAGCACGTAATGGTTCATGACTGATTTTGGTACTCTATGTGGATGACACGATTTTAGCAGGGAAAGCTCACGATGAGCTAGATGCTCTTAAGGCTCGACTCAAGAAGAGCTTTGAGATGAAAGATCTGGGACATGCCTCTCATATACTTGGTATGCACATTATGCATGATAGGTCTCAGGGACTACTCTATTTGTCATAGGAGTATATCCATAAAAATGACTTCTTGCAAGGGAGTTGTAAGAGGAAGTTTACGTGGAGTAGCAACTTGGTTATGTGGATGAGAGTCATTTAGATTATGTATGTGGGCTTCGTAAGGCCTTGTATGGATTGAATCAAGCACCTAGGGCACGCCATGAGAGGATTGCAGGATACCTTGCATATATTGGATTTTGTAGAGCACATGTTGATTAATCACTCTATGTATATGAGAGTCATGTAGGTATTTTGATCATTATTATATATGTGGATGATTTGATTATTGTGGGTGATTAGTAAGATAGAGATTGAATATGTGAAGGGTCTCCTCAAGACTGAATTTGAGATGAAGGATTTGGGAGAGTTGTGCTATTTTCTCAGCATAGAGATAATTAAGACTCCAGAGGGTATATGGTTGTCACAAAGACAATTTGTGTTAGATATGTTGAAGAAGTATGGTGTGGTTGATTGCAAGTCTATTTCTATGCCTTTGATAATTGATGCTAAGCTTAGTGCACATGAGGGTGACTTGATCGAGGATATCACCATGTATTGAAAAATTATGGGTAGCCTTATCTACTTGATGATCAATAGGCCAGACGTAAACTACACAATTAGTTTGGAGAGTCAGTTTATGTAGCTTTCATGGAAGCCACATTTAGATGCACTACGGTGGAGTGCACATTGTGATATGCCAAGTCCACATTGGGTTATGCCTTATTCTATGGTGCAAGCATACCATTGGACTCACATGATTACATAGATGTAAATTGGGCTCGTAGTATTTTGGGCAGGAGGTCTACCAATGGTTTTATTTTTTACTTTGGCAATTTTGTTGTTACTTGGAGTAGCAAGAAACAACTGACAATTGCCTTGTCTAGTATAGAGGTAGAGTATAGCAATATTGCACTTGCAACATGTGAGATAACTTGGCTATGGAAGCTACTTGGTGATTTGAGAATGTAGGTTGACAAAAAGGTTATCATCTACTGTGATAACCTTAGCAGCACTCAATTGGCTAGAAACGTAGTGTATCATGGTTGGGTAGACCAAACACATACAAGTCCATTCCTATTTCATTAAGGAGTGGGATTTAGTAGGTTATATTGACTTAGTTTATGTTAGTATAGAGGATCAAACTACTGACATTTTCACCAAGGCCTTAGGAGTTGAGAAGCTTTAAAGCTTTAGGACTATGCTTGTATTTCATGAGCTCATGCTAAGCTTGAGGGGGGGGGTGTTGAGATGACAAAATCTACACAAGCTTAGCATCTACTATGTGCCTTGGTGATGTGGTAGGATATTACTCACTGGCATGTTAGATGATTGACATGAGGACATGCCAATGATTCTATAATTGGACTACACCCACATAGTCCACACTTGGTTATGGCACATTCATTGTGCCATCTCTTCTTTACTTAGTTGGTTCACACTTAGTGACCCATGTATATAAGTTGTGATACTTTTATATTAGTATTTTATCATGTTTTTGACTTAGTTCTCTTGTGTAGAAGAAAAAAAAGAAGAAAGAAAATTTCAGCCCTCTCTCTTTGTGCTCAATTCTCCATTTTTTTTTTTGTGTGTGCATGCTTGGTTCTTTCACCTCTCTCCCCTCTTGTTTATTTTCACTCAACTTCTTTTGCCTCATCAATCGGCAAAGGGATTTAGATTAGGGGCATATTTTAACAATCCTCCCTTCTACTCTTTAGTAGTCTCTATAACAAGAGGGGGATCCTCACCTTCATTGAGTGAAAAAAAGAAGGTGTCTATCCAAGATGGGAAGTTAGTGCCATGCTAATCATATTTGTATATCCTAGCCTCTTGAGAGGTGATCCTCTTGAAGAGGGCAAGAGTAAGATTATCATAAAAGTGTCTTAGTCATTTATGGAAATCCTAGGTGTTGTTGATGTAGCTAAGGTTGCAAAGCACCTAATCCTTGTTGGAATCCTTGAAGACCATAACAAACTTTTGAAGGTGTTTATTTATGTAGTGGAGAGGATATTCCAAGCTTGGAGCATGCCACACGATGGTGTCATAATGATCAGTGTTAGGAGAAGATGATGTTGTTGATGTAGTTAAGGTTGCAACCACCTAATCCTTGTTGGAGTCCTTGAAGGCCATAGCAAACTTTTGAAGGTGATTATTTATGTAGTGGAGAGGATATTTCAAACTTGGAGCATGCTACAAGATGGTTTCATAATAATCAGTGTTGGCAGAAGATGTAGCATAGGTTTGATCTCCCTACAAACTCTGTGATTTGCAAAAGTGCAATACATTGAGAGAGGGGGTAGGAGGCAAAGTCCAAGGGGTCTTTAAGAGAGGAGAAGTAGTTGGAGAGTCCAAAAGTGAAAATGAGGGTTAGTTATGTTAGAAGTGGATGCAACAACAATGGAAGTATAAATAGATGCTATGATAAACTACACAACACAAGGACAGAAGAGAAAAACACAAAAGAACATTGCAAAGAAGAGAACTCAGAAGAATGCTCAAAAAGTGGAATCCATATACCAAACACGAAAATGAAATGTGCAATAGTAAGTCACTGGCTTGTAGGCAATGCCACTGGCTCCCTCTCTCCACAAAACTTGTATAGGTGATGATGTATAAGTGTGGAGGAAGCCCCATAATAAATAGGACAAACATATGCCATAAATGGCATTAGGTTGGCCACCATTTAATGCTAGTTAGATAGTATAAAATGCCCAAATGCACATAATAATGACCATAAGAAAATGCCTAAATAACCTAGTTGTGCCGAGTGTAACACATACTCACACATGAGCTATCCAGACTACTAACATCCTCTCTATGATCATGGGTGATTTGATACAATACGATGATACAATGATAAAGTCTAATCATAGTCCATACAATAAAGAATCACTAGATGAGAACTATCGATATCCAAGCAATGGGTGACCAAGCCACCACCAAGGTGGCTTGGCAAGAACTTGAGTGTCAATGATGATCGTACTAGCTCCTAAAAAATAGAGAGGAGTCATAATAGATCTATGTGTCTATCAACAATGTCTTGTAGTAGCATACAAGGAAATCCTATCGAAAGTGCCTCTTAACATACATGACCATGGATTCCTCACCTTTGGCCAAGAGAACCAAAGTGTCCCTTCATGTGAGCTCAAACTAGGAGCCAATCCCTATCTCGGTCAAGTAGTAGCCCATCATTGTTGAGATATTTGCAATCACACCTAATGTAGCCTCTTTGTATGAGGCAGTCTAGGCTTAGGACATGCAGGCTGCAGTAATCCCATATGCACAGAGAGGGAAGATTGCTACCCATCCAACAACTATATAAGCATTGTACTTGACTACCACTTTTCATGTAGAATGAATACAATGTCATGATGCCTTGTACTTTCAGTTAAGTGTCTTGTCATTGTTAGTCATACACAAGATTGTGTTTATGAGTCCAAGCTTCCATCTTGGAACCTAATTCACTTGTGTAACAAACAGTGTCCTTGTCTTCTCCATCATGAGTTCACTCTATGCCTACAAGCCGCCATAGCCATGCTCTAGATCCCGCATTTCTCACATGGTATCAGAGCCCAGTTGGGCATGGCATTGCTTCTCCAGCCTCTCTTGATTCCTCTCAACCTCTATCCAGCTCACATCCAACTCAATGTCAGCTCATGACTCCATTTTTCAACTTGACCTTCATCTTGAACTGTGTCTGCCATAGCCAGGACTGCACCCTGCCTCCTTGGAGCTTCTTGATCTCCTTCCACACTCAATATTTTGACCCGCTTTCTTCTTGAGATATCTTGTCTAGGTCAGGGCGAAGCCTCCTGGTACATCACAGTCTGCTGACATTGGTCCGTCTATGCTCCAGCATTGCCCAGATTCGTGATTGCTGTCCAGATCTGCGCCTGTGCTGGTCGTACGTCCGACTCTACCTCTGCGCTGCGCGATTTACCCTCTGGGCATAGGGCATTTGAAGAAGGACTCCTAAGCTTCATCTCCATCAAATATGCGACGGAATGATCCATCGTAGCTGCTGAATTATCGAAAAAATCAGTCGCCTGCACCTCAAACCCTAATAGTCCTCCATAGCTTTTTAACTCAAGCTCATAAAATTCTTCAATTTCTCACTCCTTTGGGCTCAACCAACCCTCTGCAGTTCTAATTCACTCTGATCTACTCAGTTTCCAATTCAAATCAGTAAGGGAATTAAGAAATCAAACTCAGTTTCAACACCAAGCTTCAAGATAGTATCTTTTTGATACTCATTCAGTGCTGATAAACACTAGTCTTCTTGTGTCTATTGACACATTAAAGTGTAACTCTTCTGCGGTGCAAACTCAAAATTTGAAGCTCATTCTCAGTTATGGGAATGACCAAAATGAATTCCTTTATGAAGATGCTTGTTATGAAAAGTGATATAATTCTCCTTGCCAAAATACACTACATAGAAGATGTTACTCTCCCTACAAGAAGACAAGGAGCTGACTATATCCAAATGTCATCAGTGCATCCATTTGAAGACCTTGAAGACATGAAAGTGCAAAAGTTTGAAGACATTTACGCTATCTCAAAGATTGTACCTTTGCTTGAGGGGGACCTTAAAGACAAGAACCAGATGACTAATGCAAGCAAAGTCCATGAAAATGATGACCATGAAGGAAAGATCAAAGAGAAAAAGAAGAAGAAGAAGAAGCAGAAAAATCATGAAGACTCTGAAGCGGCAAGAAAAGTGAACAGCAAGTACATGATCAAAAAGGGCAAGCTGAACTACTCCGACAAGAAGACCTACAATAAATTGAATATATATGTCAAAAGTAATGCTGAAAACTGCAAGGACCTGCCGGTCCTTGACCCAATTTTTTACTGACTTCTTTAGCCTTGTAATGTCTAGCCCAAATGTCTTTATCATAAGCTTTGTAAACTCCTCATGTAACTTGGCATTACAGTCCCTGTACACTTTGTGAGGCCCCTGTTACAGCCTCTGGATGTCCACCATGTTTATGGTACCCACACTTAGCCTTTTCTGCGACAGCCTCTGGTGTTTTGCCATGTCTGTGGTATGCCCACACTTTGCAGGTGGTTCTCATTACAGCCTCTACACACTTTGTGCCTTTTCTAGTTGTGATTGAGGAGGGGTGTTGAGATATTTGCAATCACACCTAATGTAGCCTCTTTGTATGAGGCAGTCTAGGCTTAGGACATGCAGGCTGCAGTAATCCCATATGCACAGAGAGGGAAGATTGCTACCCATCCAACAACTATATAAGCATTGTACTTGACTACCACTTTTCATGTAGAATGAATACAATGTCATGATGCCTTGTACTTTCAGTTAAGTGTCTTGTCATTGTTAGTCATACACAAGATTGTGTTTATGAGTCCAAGCTTCCATCTTGGAACCTAATTCACTTGTGTAACAAACAGTGTCCTTGTCTTCTCCATCATGAGTTCACTCTATGCCTACAAGCCGCCATAGCCATGCTCTAGATCCCGCATTTCTCACAATCATGAACCTCGATGTCTATCCTAGCTCCAAGATTTGAACCTGCTTTGATTGATGCATCAAGGAAATCCCTCTCTGGAACCTATGTACCTGTATATTTGTATAGAGGAGGTTAACCAAATGCACCTCACAACCCTCTTACACTCCCTCTCTAGCACTAGAGAGTCATGAGGGATGATGTATTACCTACACTAGAAAGCAAAAGGAGGGGTTGCCAAGCCCATCTTGCAATTGAAGAGGATGAATGTATCTATGCCTTGGCCGAAGGATTTAAGTCAAATTTTGAGGAAGAGGATGACTCATCAGAGAAATTAAGATCTTACCTCTTCTTCTTCTCCTTCTTCTTTCTGGAAGTAGCTAACTCTTTGCAATCCTTGCACAAATGTGCCCTCTTATTGTAGTGATAATACTAAGCCTTGCAACATCATCTTCCTTTCAACCCTCTTCTGAAACTGTAAAGGCCTCAGTAGAACCACGAGATTGTGATGGAAGCCTCCTGTAAATGCAAAGACTTCTCATGTTCAAGCAACATCGAGGACATCTGGAGAAAATTGGTAGGGGTTGATGATGTTTGAGCTTGCAAAGCATTGGCCACTCCATCAAACTTTGGAGGGATTGTGTAAAGCACAATCCTCACAAGATGAGCCCTTGGAAGAGCAGACTACTACATGTATTGAAGTTGGTCCTATATCTATTTGACATGAAGAAAGAAAGACTAAATAGTTTCCTTTGGCTTGAACTTCATCTATTGGAGTTGTCCATAAAGGATGACGGCATGCATAAGTGAAGGAGTCTTGTACAACATCTGAAGCTTCACCCAAATTGTGGGAGAAGTCCTACAAGCACTGATTGCCAGAAGAACTTCTTTGGAGATGTAGCATAGAATGGTAGAATATGCACAGACATCATAGCCTCTCCATAGTTTTCCTTGTCAAAATCAACTAGAAGAGGATTAGGATGCACATGATGCTCACAAGCTCTAGATACAACATACCATAATAACCACTTCTACACAAACCAAGCTTTCAAATAATCAAGCTCATGTAATTTGTTATAAGTGGAACAACAAGGGGAGCCATCAAGAGAGGATAGGAATAGAAAATAAAGGAGAGAGAGAGAGAGAGAGAGAGAGAGAGAGAGAGAGAGAGAGAGAGAGAGAGAGAGAGAGAGAGAGAGAGAGAGAGAGAGAGAGAGAGAGAGAGAGAGAGAGAGAGAGAGAGAGAGAGAGAGAGAGAGAGAGAGAGAGAGAGAGAGAGAGAGAGAGAGAGAGAGAACAACTAGCCAATAGCACAAATTGCACAATATAGAGTTCACATGTACTGTTGGAGCACAAAATTTGCAAAAATTGGGACGAATTAGCAACCAGAAGAAGTTAGACGACAGAAGATGAAAATGCTATTGCCTAGCCTTCAGGAGCCCAAGAGCCTATCAAGATAGGAGCTACACATTAAAAAATAATGAGAAGAGGCATTAAATATATCCATTTATTGGAAGATGATTAGGAAATAAACAAGCAAGTAGTAGGTGTAATAAATGTAGGAAACATAGCTTGTAGGAGGAGTGCATTAGCAAAATGCAAAATTGGATGACTTGAAACTACCCCAAAATTAGTTACCAGTTGTAGCAAATAGAGAGGATGAGAAATTAGCAAAATTTGACATGCAATCAATAGAAAATGACACACACAAAATAGGGATCCTAAAATCTGATACCATGTTAAAAGTGGACATAGTAATGGAAGCATAAATAGTTATTGTAATAAACTATTGAATACAAGGACAAAAGAGAAAAATACAAAAGAACACTACATAGGAAGCTTATAAACAAAGGCCTTTGTGTGTGTGTGTGTGTGTGTGTGCACGCGTGCACGTGCATGTGTGTGTGTGCACATGCACATGCATGCACACATGTTTGTACTACATAATGGCAAACAACTAGTCAGAAGATTGTTAATTAAATGTGTGTGTGCATGCATGCACACATGCATGTGTGTGTGACTAGATTTTGGGCAAGGTATGGATGCTTCAATTCTTCAGAAAATGATTTTATTTGGGTCAAAGATAGCAAATTATCATCATATTGCACTCTTCAAAGTACAAAATTGTTGCTCAATCATCTTTCATGCAAGTTCTAACTTAGCATAAGTTTTGCAACCTTTAATGCCAAACTTTTTATAGCTCATTTTGCAATATCTATATCAAAGTGATTAAAACATAGAGTTACAAAAAAGAGCTTCGAATCATATCTTAACCACATAATTGTACTTCATAGTTTAGAAAGTACTAAAAATATTGTAAGTAATTTCTTATAGCATCTTGATGTGATTTCATGTTGTGCAAACAATTCTTCTAAATAAAGACTTTCAATATCTACTTGGCACTTATAAAAATTTGAGTTTGTTAGTTGTAATTCATTGCATTGAGTGTTTCAACCTCATTTTAACAACTTAGTAAATAGTGCCAACACATCACCGTAAGAAAAGAAGAGGGAGGTAAGGAAAAGGCATGCTTTACATAAATGAAGTTTTTCTCAATATACATATGGGACTAGAAATATGATGTCAAAAAAACTAGTTTTACTTAAATTCAACTTTTGATTAAAACCAATAGGACCTCTTCTTTGAGGTAACTTGAAAAAAGGTTTCATTAGTGGATGATGTAGATATGTTGAGAAATCATTTATTGTTTATCACATTAAGAAAAGAAATGCTTGTTTATGTCGCCAAGATGCGTGACAATGACTCATAAGGAATCAACATGATATCAGTGATGATAAAGGCAATGATGAAGCTTGACAGCCTTTTAAGATTATTAAATGTGTAGTCCACATATTCTACAATGATTATAAAGCTTTGTGTTTCAGTTCTAGATCCTAAGCTAAGCCTGAAGCATATTACATGATAGAGACAAATTTAGTCATAGTTGACCTTCAACTTTGACCAATAGTAGAGTTGGTCTAATTGAATCTATACAAATGGCTTTGGCACAAATTTCTCACTTCTATCAACGTCAATAGAATTGCAAAAGGATTGGTTGACTTCTTTAGAGTCACACATGTCATCACGGAAGCTTAAAAGATATAGCCATAAATGTCACAGTCATTCTTAGTCATTATCCAAAGAGGTTGAGAAACTTGAATTTCAAGATTTTGATGCTCTAATATATTCCATAAATTTGGAAAAGATTTAATTCTATACAATATGGTATGGTTTTCATTAATAGGGAATTGCAAGATTCTAAACAAGCCATAATCATAGGTGGTAAATTTTCATATTAAAACTTTGATTAATGTGGTAGGTTAAGGATCCTTACTACATATAAGCATCTATACTTCTAAGAATATCAACACATACCATATTTAGTATTCTTATACCTTCAAGCAAATTTTTAGCCTTTTGTCCATCCTCCCAGATATTCTTTGATCATTATCTTGGACATTCTTCTTGCACATTTTAGATTTTTTCTCATGGTTAGATTATAGTTTAGCATCGCTTGCAATATTCATAACATATTTTGAGACTCTTTTATCTTAGTTCTTAAACCTACAAACATTGTAGTGGATGACATATAGTAGAATAGAATTAAGGGTACCCATCCATGTAATTGTATATATTTAAATGTTAAAAATGAATACAAAGCTCATTATTGGTTGTACAAGCATGAGTTCTTTGGCTCTAATTTTCTTCTCCCTATTCATGCTTTGTAGCCACACACACACACACACACACACACACACACACACACACACACACACACACACACACACACACACACACACACACACACGCACGCACGCACGCACGCACGCACGCACACGCACGCACACACAAGCCCGCACGCACACACGCACGCACACGCACACGCACACGCACACGCACACGCACACGCACACGCACACGCACACGCACACGCGCACACACACACACACACACACACACACACACACACACACACACACACACACACACACACACACACACACACACACACACACACACACACACACACACACACACACACACACAGAGCGAGCTTTTTGAGAGACATTAAATGATTGAGAGAATGAGAGAGTAAGAGTAAGTGAGAGAAATCCACCATCTTCATTCTAGCATTCATCCTCCTCTCCTTCTTCTCTTTCATTTGCTCAAGCAGCATCGAAGAATGGATTGAGGAGGATGAATCGAGGGGCAAGAGGAGCTTTCATCATTTGTCTTCCTTAACTAATATAAGCACAATGATTCACCTTCATAATCTTGACTACAACCAAGAAGGAGAGGTATTGGTAAGCATTTCTTGCATGCTTTTGTTCTCTTGCATTTATGGGATAATTAGTGAAGTAGGAAAGAGATAGAGAGAAGAAGTGGGAGATATGATTATCTATGTGATAGGAAAATGTGCTAAAAGTGAGTGATACTTTTGAAATAATAAGAGTATCCCTCAACTAAGAGCCGCACTACATGAGAAAGCTCACAGAGATATTACATTTGCAACTGCATCAATGGTGTATTTAGGTGCAAAATTTTAAACCAAAATCCATGATGGACCTTGAACCAAAGTTGCTAGATGGCATTGAAGCATCAAAATGCCTTATCTACAAAAAAGAAAAAACATGTTTTCATGAAGTATTGATGTCAAAATAGCCATATGATTTTCTTCTTCTTCTTCTTCTTCTTCTTCTTCTCCTTCTTCTTTTTTTTTGGGGGGGGGGGGGGGGGGGGGGTCTGAGAGCCAAAATGAAGTGAAATGCATTGTGTTACAAATGAAATAAGAGTGCATTTTCATTTTGAAGATTTGTGATTCCAAAAGGCACATAAGGAAAATAAGCAAACCGTCTGATGAAGAAAAGGGAAGAAGACAACATGAAAAAAAAAGTGTGCCTTCACCTTGGGATCTTGCTTATCGAATGCACCATCCACTAATCACATATATGCATATTCTTAACCTATTCATCGAGCCCTACATGATGATACCACTAGGGATACTATAGAAGATTTTAAATTCCAAAAATCCATCCTTCTCTTTCCTCCTATAGTCTTTCTCTCTCCTCAACCCTCACATGCATAATGCATGTTCACATACATAAAAAGGAGCTCATAATTGAAGCCATTGGAAGAAAGGAGGTGGGTGAAAGTGGATGAAATCAAGTGGTGGGGAAAAATGGAGCCTTTTCTAAGTGTGCCAATAGTCTCGAAATATATTAATAGTGGTTGGGAGGCTTGTACATGTTCATGCATCAAGTAAAGCACAAAAAACTATGGGATTCATGCATAAGTAGTCTCAATCTTGAAATATTTTGATAAACTTGTACTATAAAGACTTCCAATGGAATAAATTTATTATTTCTTCTATTTTTATGGTCCATCAAGTTAGGTTCAAAAATTTTCATTTATCGATGAGAAAATACCTAAAAAGAGTGAAAAATACATTCAAATATAAAAAATTAAAAAATACAAATAATTAGTGATAAATTAGGTGAGTGCCCCTAAGGCCATTAAACATCATAAAATGCACTCAACCCATAAAAAAATTGAAATATCTAAAATTAAATGCAAAGAATAGGGGTTTGCTAGTACGAAATTGGATTCGATGCCACCCTTTATATGTGTAAGTTCATAGATGATTAGTGAACCACTATGAATGAATGGAAATCTTTTATTTGTTATTCTTTGACATGCTTGGGAGTGTATATGTGATCTATATGTAACCATTGTAGCATGACAAGGGAAGTCTTAGTGCCATTGGTTTAGTCTAAAAGCAACGAAGCACTACAATTCTTTTGGGCCTTGGCAGGACCAAGTGGAGTAGTTTGTGATGTTTTAAAGTGCAGGATGGGGGTGTGTCATGAATTGTATGGTGGGGAGACTTGTTCAAACTATTGCATCAAAACCAGACAATACATGAAAGGAGAAGCCCATTCAAGAACATAAGAAGAGAGATACTTTCATATTGATCAATTTGCCTTGGAATATAGCTATATGATGCTCCTAAGGCTAGTAGGGCTATACTCTCCAATCAGTAAAATGCGATGAGCAAGAAGAGAAATGTATATACTATAAAAGTTCTTTTGGACTTATGCACATTGATTTTTCCCATCTAAGGTCATTTTGTCCTCTATTTTGGCCTTGTAAGTTGGTCAAAAGAAGTTTCTGTATATACTGCAAATTCAATTATGTTGTCATTTATTACAAGTGGAGGGGCTACACATTTTGGATTTGTAAGATTTCAATTATTTGCTAGGTTGCAAACACATAGAATATCTACATACACATTTCATATTACAATTATAGTCAATGAAAGGTTGCTCACCTTGTCAAAATGTCTAACAATTTTAACCAAATTTTCAGTGAAAAACTAGATGAGACTAGTTATCCTATATGGAAATTCAAGATGATAATTTTCTTAGAGAAAAGGTATTTGGAATTACATTGAAGGAGATTTAGCAATGGCACCCAAAGTCCCTCAGCAAAATGCTACCACATAATAGATAAAGTCTAAGAAGAATTGGGAGCAGACATAGAGCAAAGTGATGTATTGGCTATCTATGAATATCACAAATAGTATGGTGGTTTATTCACAAGAAGCTAAACCCTTGCTATCACTTGGAAGAATCTAACAAGATTATTTGAGTTTAACACCAGGACCTAAAAGCTATAGGCCAAATCAGGGCTTAACTAAGTTAGGAAAGGGAATCTGTCCATTAATGACTATGCATTCAAGATGAATAGTATTGTGGTAGCTCTTCAATCTATCAGTGTAGCGATTGATGATGATGTTATATTAGCATGTTTAGATTGATTTGGAGATGAGTACAAGAGCTTCAAGTCATATATGAATACCAAGGAATATATACCTAACTTTTTAGATTCAATTTCTATACTGAGATAACGTTAGCTTGGATTCCTCTTCTTCTCAAAGTAAAGCAAGTCTAAACAAGTATTTTACTCTACTAGCAAAGATAGAGGTGATGGACAAGGTCAAGTGTTGATCATGCTCAACAATACACATGAAAATAGGGCAATAAAATTCAGGGGAAGGGGAAGCCAAAGAGAACAAGTTGCAAAATTTAATTGACAAATAGAATTCTAGTGATAATAGGTGTTACACTACATGACCTCAACTTTAGGACCGATGGACATGCTCCTATTATTTTAGGAGCTTCGGCCTACAAAGTCCTTATGCTAGCTCTCACCTAGCTACTCAAAAAATTGATGAACTCAATGATTTGATTGTAGTGAGCTTGTTATACCATGAGGGCTATAAACTCCACAATCCAAGTGCACACCCTACATTTATCTTCTCTTCTTGATCCACATACAATAGAAGCCATATGAAAATATTCAAGAGCTCTAAGAGAAATGAAAGAAGCTGCACTTGCCATGGTCTCTCTCTCTCTCTCTCTCTCTCTCTCTCTCCACAAACAAACACACACACACATACATAAAAGAAAAAGCAACAAAGCAAGAACACAAAGTTTACACACACACGAATATGTTTTTCTATTATTTCTCATCCTATATATATACATAAAATTTATGGTTAGGTTTTCCTTATCCCACTTAGGCATCTTGCCCTTTTATGGTCACATGCTTGTAGACCTCATTTTATGACAAAAAATTGATTAATACACTATAAATACATTAAATTTTATTAAAAAATATTTCTTTCTTTTGTAGGCCTATTTTCTTTTCTCTCTCTCTCTCTCTCTCTCTTCTTGCAATTAATATTATCCCTTCTTTTGAATGAGTGCTAGTCCCATGGCACTTACACCAAAGGTTTGGTGCTACTTCTACTAGCAAGAGGCTCTAGGACATTTGATGAGGGATTTGGTAGGGAAGGATGGTGTGCTATGGTGTGGCAAAAGAGATTTGCGTGGGCACGAGATAGTGGTATCAAAAAACTCAAAGTGGGTTAGGTTTTCTCAAAGAGAAAAGGAGTAGTCATCTAGTGTACCTATAGGAGTGGCACCTACAAGAGTGCCACCTATAGAAAACTGAGCAAATCCAAGATTCATAGGAGTAATAATACCTATAAAGTGTAGCCAATTGAAGTGTTAAGTGTCCACTCATCAATTGATGTTGGGATACGTTGTACATGTATCTCCATTAGCAACCACCAAAGATGCCCTCCCCAAAACCTTGATGAGAGCAAGAATTGCAATTCAACCACAAGATTGTAACATTTGTATCTTTGCAACATCCCTGAAGCCTGGTCCTAGTATGATGAGGAAAGGAAGTCCCAGGTCTCCACAACATCTACCAAATCCAACACCTCCATGAGTTGAGCAAGACGTAGCTAAGCCACCTTCCTCTACAAGGCCAACATAGAGCATCACATCAACTACACTTGTTGGAGATTGATATGTTGAAGTGTATCAAGGCAAAATGCAAGGATGTTTACTATGGAAACTCAACATCTGCTCTATGTCTAAAGCATGCTATGTAATTAGATATATATGGGTAAAAATCTACTCCAACTTCTCATCTATGAACTATTGGCTTGTATGCTCTTTGGATCAAGTGTGGTGACCTATAGAGTCAAAAAAGGTGTCAATTAATTTAATGTGGAGGTGAAAATAAAGTACAACAACTATACATATATGGACTAGCATAAAAGTTTAAAAACATGTAATAGAGTACCGACATAAATGAGGGATCAATGACTCTAATAATAAGATATTGTAAACACAAGTAATTCTATGGCCATGTTATCGCATCTTGGCATAAAAGGAAAGGTTTATTAGAGGTATCCATAATTTTTTTTTCTAATTCACCTTCAAAGAATTCTTGTATAACTATCTTCTTCACTAGTTGTGTTGTTTTTAATCTTGTCTCCTATATATGCTACAAGCCCTCCTCATCCTCTACTTCCTGCAAGTCTTTCTCCCCCTACTTATATGTCTCCTTATCCACACTAGAGACATTGCTTTCATTATTTACTCAAGCCACTGTTGAAGGTGTTACAACAAGGACAACATACAATTGACGAGGTTGTTGTGGGTTAGGGTAGAAGATCACTTGTATGGAAGAGTTAAGAACCAATCATCGATAAAAGGTATTTTTGACCTTTAATTTACTGATATTTTAAAAAAGAACATGTACTTGCTCATAGTGACTCAGCAAGACAAACATCTACCTCTAAGAATCCAAACAATCTCATTGAATGATGGTTCCCACTCCTTCCAACACGAGCTTAAATCACTACACATCAAATATGATCATGGAGAAGCTATGATAATCTATTGAAATTCCACTTTGTTAGTTGCCAAAGTACTCCATCTCACCTACCACAATATTCAAATCTATGGTCCATTATCAACTTTCCTACTTAAACTTCACCCCATGACACTACAATTTGTTGTCAAGTGCAACTTATCAATGCGCTCTACTTGAAAATATCACCCATGCGACCATCCAAGTTGTAGAATTTGTACTGTGCATTGAAGCTTTAGGGTTAGCTATTACTTACACTAATTGGATACAAGAATGATTAAAGCAGCCCTTTAGCTTTGAACTACATCCCCTGGAGGACTCCCACTCCTCTCATGTAACTATCTCAACGTTATGTGATGCTCGTGTTAATGCGGCATGGAGCCACCTCACAAGCACGTCAATTGCAACAACTCCTCTAGGCCCTCAGGATATTGAATAGGTCACTAACATATACTATGCAAAAAACCTAACTGTGCTACCTCTCATTAAATTTTGGCAACCTATACCTATGAATCCACTTCTCCACAGATGCATGGTGCAACATATAGATACAATTCACCTTCTCCTCCTCTATATATCAAGGCCTTTGACACTAGCCAATCTTCAA